>NW_008605485.1:0-10706 GCF_000691845.1 Merops nubicus
GCTGCGCTGCAGCAGGGACCTGTCAGACGGAGCGGGCTCTCTGATGTCTTCTCCTCGTGACCGTAGCTTGGTAGAGGTCCTGGGAGCTGACCTGCCTGCCCCTGCAGGGTGGAGTGGTGGGCCAGATGCTGCTGAGGCTGGGGAAGGGGCACCGAGTCATCTTCTCCTGCTGCTCGGTGACCTGGTTGCTTGTGCTCAGTCGGGAGTTAATGCTATCTTCATAAAACTGTCAAACAGAGCCATGAAACCTGAATTTGATGTGTTAGGGAACAGCTTTGTGAGATCCAGCTTTTCACAATAGGTTCTGGGCAGTGGGGCAGGTCTTGAAATGCTTTTCACATAGGATACAGCGACAATGAAATGGAATTACAGCCTCTGTAAGTCAGGCTAATTTTGCTGTCATCCCCATCCCATATGCACAGTCACATGTAGTTTCTGTCTGTCTCTCCAACCAGCCAAAAACTGAGATTATGGAGAAACTGATAATGGAGATTATTTAAACATTATCTCCCCACGTCCTTCACATAATTTCAGGGCTCCCTCCCGGTAACCGCAGGTCTCCTGCCCACCCTCTGCCCGCCCTGACAGCGGGTGCCCGCAGCCCCTTCAGGGCAGCTGCAGTGCGGGGGTGTGGGCTCTGTGCCCAGGGCGCGGGGGATGCAGTGCGGCTTGGGTGATAGGAGAGGCTCTGTGACTGCGTGTCGGAGCGAAACAATAGGAAAAATCTTTGTCCTGGAAAGTGGGATATTTTCTTACAGGAAATGTCCTCCTGCTTTCCACTGCTGAGAGATTTTTCACAAAATGCCTTTGTGAAAGGGAAATGAAGCTCCCCATCCTAGCAGCGAGTGTCCTGTGCCCTTGTGGGCTTCCCTGTGCCCCTCCAGCAATCCTACACTAGGCACTGGCAGGACCATATATTTCTCAGAAACTGTTTCTCTTTTTGGTTTTGCCTCCCTAATGTGTTCATCTGTAGGAAGACCCTTATAGCACCACCTTCCCCCACAGCTAGTGGCTTTCCAGCCCCAGGGATGTCAGTAGAAAGCTGCCTGGAGAGGTGATGTAGCCTGGATTAGCTTTTTGGGTGCCTTCTGCTGGGGGAAGAGAAGGTGTGAATGTGCTCAGGCAGGGGAGGGGTGATGGAGAGAGGCTGTATGTGTGGGGAGCACTGGCACAGCACAGCAGAACATGGCACTTGCAGCCCTTGGTGGCTCTGGCGAGGCTGGGAAACACTTGTGTTGGGATGGCCTCGGTCTCAGTGTTTGCCTCAGTTTCAATAGATCACGACTTTGCTGATGGCTAATTCTTTGGATGGAAACATCTTCGTGCCAGGTATATTCTCAAATCTGAGCTTTTCTATAATGTTTAGCTCAAATATTTTGTCATTTTACAGGAAATGGGGTGGAGGCGAGCATTTCTTTTGCTCTACTTAAAAAATGCAAACAAAAAAATATTTTTTTTAAAGGCTTTTGCCTGTGACAGAAGCGGAGGGCACTCTTGAAATCCAGAATCAAAGATGTGTGCTTTATCTTTGTGGAAAATCTCTTGATGTCTGTGAACTGGAGACCTCGGGTTTTGCAGATGGGATAGATGTGGTAGCAGATAAATTCCCACGCTGTCTGTCAGTCCTGGGTGTGCTCCAGCCCAGTGAACTTCTGAACAGAAATCTTCCTACAACTGCTTCCATGGGCTACTGCAATCTGTGTTGGGTTTGGGCACCTCAATTGAATATAAGTGGACTGGTCTCCCACGCACTGCTTTTAGGGGCTCCTGTTGGCTCCAGTTAAGAAGCTGCATCTGCTATTAAGGGCTATTGTGACCTTGATCTTTGTGACCCGGTTCAGGAAAGTGGAAGTGATAATATCCTGACATTCATGCAGATTGTGAAAATTAATTTAATGGGTATTTGGAGAGCCCTTAAACCCTAGTGGTTCTGTCCTCAGTTTGGGGCAGTATGTGATGAATAAGTCATAGGGCAGCACACAGATTTTATTTTTTCTTGGTATCCAATTACTGATAATCAGGTGAGCACCATCTCTCTTGTACAAGGAATTAAGCAGAGCACTGAGTACTTGTGAGGAGAGACAGGAGTATCTGCTCATGCAGTAGAGCTGTATCAGAGCAGATAAAGCCTGTTCTGATTACTGTGATTGTCATGTCACATGGAGCTCCCTTCAAAGGTCAGAGAAGTTTACTAGCTGACATTAAGGCACATATTCCCATGTTGCTGCTATCTGAAACATTAGAGCAATCAGGAAGATAAATCTTCTTGTTCCTCTGTATGAAAAGGTTCAAAAGTTTCCATTACTGCCCTGCTGTTTCACTTGATTTCAGCAGTTACTGCAGGTTCTTGGTTGAAGTTTTCCTACTTGACACAGCCTGTTCAAGCCTTGGCACTGATTTACCATCACCTAGCAATGATTACATTTGTATTGTTTACTAACAAATATTATTTGACCTAGGATGATAAACGTGGGGTTCAGGGTAGCACTTTGATTGCAAATTGTATATGTAGTCCTTGAATCATTTTTACCACAAGAGAATGAATTGCTTTAATTATTTAAACAGACCACAATAATCTCACTTTACTCTGTATGTCTAGGAAGTATTTAGATAGTCCGTGCAGCTGTGGAAATACCAGCATGGCTAGTCTGTGAGGGAAAAGTAAACAGCTGACCTCTTGAAACTTTTGCTGGGTTGAGGGGAAACCCACCACCTTGGTTTTGGTGAACACTGTGCTGCCTTGTGAAGTCTTTGTAAAAAGTGTCTCTGACAGACAGGCTTATAAGTGTTAAGTCCTCCTTGGAGTTGCCCTTGGAGCAGGATAGTTTGGGCAGTGGTCATGAGACTCCTAGTCCAGGCCCAGCAGAATGGTTTGGCTCAGAAAACAAGGGCTAAGACTTGTCTTTATCCTTGATTTATGGGATGTACGTCTCCCAAGACAATCTGTAGGTAGAAAGGCTGCCTGTCCTAGAAAAGTTAACAGCAAGGAAAAGCTGAGATATTTGTGAGCTGCAGTATTACCTTTCTGGGCCACCATTTCAAGATACAGACTACCAGAAAGAGTTTGCCCACTGTTCTCTGGTGGCTGAAGCTTGATTCTTCATTTTGTTGAGTGGCCAAGTGAGATCTTCCACTGCGCATTCTGCCCTTGCTCTCCTTACTCTCCCACTACAGAACATGAGTGAATGGATTTGTCTACCTGACTTCTGTCATAATGGATCCAAAGGAACAGAATAAGGTCTTTCAGCTGGTTTGTGGTGCTATGAGCCACTTGGGACATCACATTACAGGTAGGAACCACGTGGCAGCTCTTGCTGTCATCCAGGGCAGTGCTGGAGTAGGTCGCAGAGCACACGTGAATGCTATGATCATGTTGGAATCTGTTGAATTGCAGCAATCATGAGAACTACGTATTGCAATTAGAGCTGATCCAAAGGTTGAAACTCCTCTTTGTTGAATCATCTCAATTGCTTTTGTTTTGGGAGTGTCCAGATTAAACAACATCAAATTTGAGATAACAGCAACTTTTTGCCTTTACTAAAATAGGTTTATCAGGAACTGATTTGATTTTAACAGAAGCTTAAATGGTTGTCCAGCCTTTCATAAAACACAAAGAATGAGGGAGGAATGCCTTTCCCCTGTCATGAAATAGAACCTTAGAGGTTTGTGGGATCTCAAGTTTTCATTTAACAGTTTTTGACTGAGTTCCGTCTAAATTCTGTATTACTATTGCAAAGAGGAATAGATAGTTCTTGGGATTAGATTAATAGACACAGATTAACCTCTAAGCAGCTATTATTGGAGCCCAGTTAAAGCAGTTTGAGTTGCAAGAGCCTTTACTGAAGCTGATGGGAAATGCCAGGGTAAGAAGATGATCCTGGTGTTTGGCACCAGTCGGAGTCTGGAGAATCTCCAATGCATGTGTTGGCATTTATAGTGTCTTAGAAGGGAAAAGCTCCTCCTTGACAGTAAAAGACAAAGCAAGTTTAGACAATTGGTCAGTTTTTCCTCTTCAAAGGAGAATTTAATTTTTCTGTTTTTCGTTGTAGTGTAGTTGCAAGCACATAGACTTTTGGCTTGCACTGTAATAAGATAGAGATCTTGTGTTAATAAGCCTGATCTCCTCTAAAGTAAAGATGCTTCTGTGCATCTTTTTTTTTTTTTTTTTTTTTTTCCCCTGTGTAGTAGTCAATGGTGCAAGTCCCTCTTTCCTGAGCAATTCAGATATTTGCCCTCTGTGGAGTGGCCTGAGATCTTGCAGCATTTCCTGTCATCTGTTCAAAGCTATTTATAAAATGTCTGCTGATTCTGGCACATAGGCAAACCCCAGTTTTTATGAGAAAACAAATAGTTTGGAAATGTATTCCTTCCCAGTCAGTGTCTCATTACTATTGAGAAAACCTGAAACGTCCTAGAAAATCTTAAAGAAAGCTAAGATATAATGTGTTTGGGAATATGAGGAATTGAACAGTCTCATATATTTGTAGTGGAAATCTTTAGAAATAGATGCAACATACACTGAGAAAAAGTTATGGGGTATTAAGGGAGAGGAGGTGGTTCCAAAATTTATTTGTAGCAAAATAAAAACTTTGGTGTTTGATCCCTGAAGACAAAAAAAAAGTGAATCAATGTAGCTTTTGCAATGCTGAATATTTGCCATATAATTTCATGGTAAATGTTCAATAAAAAGTTTCTATTTCTCAATATTTCTTAGGTTTTCCATCTCTTTAGCTTCAGGAGACTGACTGGGGTAGGAGTTTGGCAGTGACAGTAGCAGGCATTAAGCAAAGCAGTGTCGCTCCCAGTTAATCTGCTGTTTATGATAAGTGCTATTTTGGGAATCCTGAAAAAGCATGTTGGCCACAGACAAAATGCACCCTGAGCAGCAGCACTCACATCAGCTTCCAACTGGCCTGCCTTGACCCTGCTGGCATCGTGCTTCTTGCCTCTTTACCTTTCGCCACCCAGTATGCTGCTGGCTTGTGAAACTGCTGCACCCAAGAGCTTTGGGCATGTTGGAGACCAGTGTGTGCAGGGCAAAATGAATGGAGGATGGCCTTTGCCCGAGCAGACACGAAGACAGTATTTCTTAGCATGTCTCCCAATCCAGCTTGTTTCATCCCGTTTTCACAAACCACCTTAAGAAGTACCAGAGCAATGCAGGTGACGGAGGCATGTCTGGAAGCCATGTCCCACTCATGAAGGCTTCTACAGGGTACAAATCTACACAGCAGTAGAGGTCTGAGACTCTTCTGTTATGACCAGTTAGTATTGCTTTGCCAACCCCAAAGTTTCTCATGGCAGCAATGGCTCACCTTCTTGATGGTTGACTGTGATCCACTTCTGGCCATGCCATTTGTATGTAGTTTATTGCAAAATAATATTTTAAAGTGTTTGAAATACCTCAACTCACTGCACCTCCCTTCTCCCGTTCTAAGCTTGTAGGTAACATTTGTTGCTATCAGTACATAAAAGCTGCATAGCCCCAGGCTGCTGGAGCAGTCTGTTAGCTGATGCCCATATATTTGTATTGAGCTTTGCCCCCAGTAAATGCATTCCAAGAGGATTCTGGTGGGGGTGAAAATATTAGCAAACGATAGTCTGATTTATTTCTTTTTTTTCTCTGTAAAAGACAAGCTCTGCAGCACCAGCTGTATTTACAATTGCAGAGCAGAGGCTTTCCCTCTGCAATGCAATAGCCATCAAAATGCTGCCTGTAGGAAGGTTTACCACTCTATGAGAACAAAGAAGAACAGTTCTACACAGCAATATGCATACTTCTGCAATTAAATGTAATAGTTTTACAAAAATGTGTAATTGTTCTACATAAATCCATCATCAGGCCTTTATAACTTCTGCTCAAGAGCTGATGTATTTTCCAGTAGGGATCCAAACCCAAATGCATTTTTTTCTGCTGGGAGCACCCTGCCATGCTTCCAGGGCATCTCTCCACACTGGAGTACTGAAGGCATTACAGATAGTTAACTAACACCAGTACAGTGACATGCTGCCTTACAACTCCAGAGCACTGCAGCCCAGGCAATAACTAACTAGCACAGAGATGCCTTAGACAATTTCTCTGGTGCCCCTTCAGTGGGCAGACATGCTCTCCCTACTGCTTCACTCCAGGGTTTGGAGGTGGGGATGAGCCCGGTGCCTCCCTACAGGTCTGAACAAGGGAGAACTGCTGCAAATGGAATTGCCTTGTACCTGACTTCATCCTACACTTTGCCTTGTCACAACAGCCCTGTTCCTCTTTCTGTAGAATGTTTTTCAGCTGTGGATTCATCCACTGGCTCCAGCACACCTCCCATCTCACACTAGAAAGTTAGAAGTAACTCAGGTCACTTGGAGCACCCTCGTGTGAAAATGTTTGTACTAATTATCCTTTAAAAGGTGATTTAACTTAACACATACTGCCTTAATTGCTTACCTTGGTCAATTTTTCTAAATGTTTGCTATTCTGTGCAGGAAATACTGGTAGCTATCTCTGTGCAAAGTTAACTAACGAAGACTTAATGAAAGGCTCACAAGCCTGGTAGAGCTCCAGCCCTACAAGCGAATTTCACACACAGAGGGCTGATGCTTTCAGTGATGACCCAGCTATAAGGCAAGTTTTCCAGGCTCTCCTCTTCTCCCAGTACTGCCGTGGCTTCACCAGCTCCTGCTCTAGGCAGCTGCTTTATCCTCTGTGCTAAGTGTTGGTTAAGATGTTGAAAAAGTAGGCAATAGAATTGCCTGACTTAACAAAAAGTTGTGATACTAAGGGAGAAGGGAGCCTGCACACAGCTAGCTGTACTGCAGTGTCCTAGATTGCTGATGATCTACCAAGGGAGAAGAATTACTTCTTGTAAGTGCTTAGTGACTGGTATTTTTCCTGCAGATTCACAGGATTTGCAGTGTCACAGCACCCATATATTTCTAACCTTGCATATCTTCTGTGACTTTCTTTTTACACTTTCATTTGCCCTTTGTACTTTGCTGCCTTTGGTTTGAATTATCTCTGTTAATGGTCTGTTCTTTTCCAGTCTTTCTATTTTTTCACACAGGGATGAAGATCTTAGGGTTTGCCACCTTCCTTCCTTGTAAGTCCCTTAGTATTGTCATAGCTTCCTTTACGATCAGAATGTAGACGGTACAAAGTTTGCCCTACCAAAGTCAGTTCTACCAAGTGAGTGTGAGTGAGGTGGTAGCATGCTGCCTGTGCCCAGGTAGCTTTGGCTACCGACAAGTAGACTTTAACCAAAAAAGGATTTTGATGCCAAAATTCATTAAAAGTTTTTAAGCCAGTGACTTCTCTGTAGTTACCTGCTAATAATGCTGGCATGAATTATACTTTAAACTTTATCGGGAAAACATTAAAGTTTGCAAATCCAGAGAGCATTCATTAGGACAATGTGCTTGTGTTAAAAAGAACAGATGAAAAGCCCTACGTCCAGTATAGAAAAGTGTAGTTTTTCCTTTTCCATGAAATGGAGGTGCCCAAGAAATGAAGCTACCTGAGCTGCTGGGTTGTCAATGAAATGCAAATTTACCTGGACTGTTTGTGCTGAACATCAGCACTATGAAACTGTAAACAGGGAAGAGCAAATAATTTGTAAAGTCTTTGCCTAACACCCACAGAGAACCAGGCTAATTGGAGAAGGCAGGAGCCAAAGGAGACCCAAACAAACTGTTAAAAACTCATGGGAGCTGTGCCAGGAAAATCAAATCATACTTCAGGGCCCAGATCACCCTGCAGAACACAGGTAAGGAGGAACAGGCCAAGGAGGCAGCAGAAACTGAGCATTTCTTGAACCTCTCCCCATCCCCTTTTAATAAGTTGGATTTTCTCCATAAACTCATTCCTTGCCCCATGCAAAATGAATCCTAGGCTCTGGTAAGAAGCACAGCCAGTTCTAGGATACAATTCCCTTCATCTGGGAGGATGTATAAGTTGGCAAGTGCTCTGGGTACTGTCCCCTGTGTGGCTTGGCAAATTCAGCTGATGCTGCAGGAGAGGCCAAGAACCAGGTATCACCTTAGATACCTTTCATCTTCATGGGGGCTGGAGACTGTGTACACGCTTGAGCTGAGCCTCTTCTGGAAATACCTGGGATCATTAAAGAGCTGCACAGTGCCATAAAACAAAGATATCCTGCAGAAAAGCTCAGAGAAGCACTGAAACTGAGACAAAAGCCCGGCACTGCCAAGTCACCTTGGGCAACCTTTTCAAACCGCCTCCAAATCTTTCTTCCCTTGCCAATCACCATGGGTGTGGACACTTACAAATGCTTCATTCCCTTTTATGCCACAAGTAACGATTCACACACAAGACTGAAATATTACGTGGAATTTACTGTTTGATCTTTTTGAACTTGGATATAATAAATGAATCATTGCTTCAGTTCTAACTACTTTTTAATTGCTGGGCTTTATGACCTTGAAGTCCAGTTCTTTTCTTACTCCACATTTTACTGACAGTTAATATCTGCAAATGTTTCAGAATGGGTTGCTATCACGTAGCATACCATCTACAGGCTATACAATTGCATTCTCACGGGGAAAGGGGAAACAATTTGACACAGTAATTTATAGTCTGAGCAACAGGATATTAAAAATCTGGGAACAGATTAGCAATTTGCTGGATTAGATGGCTATAAATTGCCATGTGACAAACAATTAAATTCTGCAAAACTCTCACGTGCATTGTAATTCTACAAATAGTGAGGCTAAAGATAAATAACATTCCTGCACCATGCTCTTGTTACATGATTTTCCTCTAGACTGAAGGATCTACAGCTTCTCCACCTGACTGCAATGGCATTGTGGGTATTGGCAGGTTGTCCCAATGGACACAGTATGACGATGGGCTCTCCCAGTGCTGTTGCAAGGCTATAATATATTTTTTTTTCATACTGCAGTACCCGAGGATCAGCTTGCTCTTTTGTTTCTCATAATGAAAATACTTTGTATGGGTGGAAGGATTCTTTAATTAACTAAATTGGTCTGGATTTAGACATACAACCACTGCCGCTCACTCCTGCCTTTTTTGAGTCCCAAATCTCTTCCTTTAATGCAAGTAAATACTCCTCTGTGGCTTGGCTCTGGTTGCCATTCTAACATCACTTCTTCCAAATATGCACTCCTGGAGGTTTTTTTATAGACTGTATTTAAATACAGGCTCCCTGGAGCAGCCAGTGTTGTCATGTCCAACTCTGTTTTGCTGGGTGGGCAGAAGAACTGCAACTTTGTTTGTGACTTTTCTCCACTGTTGGCAGCACAGTTAGCTGCCTATAAATTAGCAAATACTGTAAAGTGCCACTTTAGTTACTGATTTCTGCCTCTGTGCGCTATCAATACAGTGCTGTATCATCAAATGCCTAAGCCACCTCTCCTGATAGTGAGGGTAATGTCAGAGGTAGCAACGTGTGACTAAATTAAAACATCCTAGTACTAACTATAAATAATCTCTGTTTAACCAGTAGAAATGAGTATTAATTGTTTTATCTTCTTTTGAGTCATCCTGCACTGAACAGGCATATGAGGGACTTAGGTAGGGAAACCACACCCTATCTTGAGAGTTGTGCTGAAACTGTGTTAGTGGAAGCTCTTCTGATACCTACAGGCCTGATGTTTTCATGGCTCTCTCTCCCCGGCAAGACTGCTGTGTGGGGACCAAAACAAAAAAACCCAAAACATTAATTGTTTTACTTTACTTTGTTGTATTAGTTATGATTTCCAGGGAAAAGTAGAATTTTACTGTCTCTGCCTATGTCCATTAAGGGAGATGCAATAGCAAGAGAGAAATCCTTTCTGGCATCTACAGAGGCAGCAGCAACGGCAAGTAGTTTGTAGGTGCTCATGGGCAGAACACTGAGGTCCCACAAGACAGCAGAGCCAGAATGTCACCTTCAGAGAAGGAAAGCCTGCCTCCATCGCTCCTGCCTGCTGTGTTCCAGCTGTGTGTTTGTTGTGTGTTTGTTTCTCTACCACAGGTAGAGAAAGCCCAGAAGGTTGAACTGAGCCCACTCAACCACCTTCCCACCTGTCGTGGCTCAGGCCCCCACCATGGATGCTGGAAGAGGCAGTGCTGGCCCCCAGCGACCGATGATGGCCCTCCTTGTCCCACACCTCTTTGTCCTCCTGCCAGCTGGTACAGGGCCTCTAACCAGGGCATGGGACACAGCTCGGCTCTCCTCCCTGCTTCCCCCCAGCTGCAGAAAACCCCTTCTCCTTCTCCACCTGCAGGGTTTCTCTTGGTGTGCTGTGTTGTGGCGAGGGAAATGCTGAAGAAACCCAGCCCCAGGCTTGCTGAGTGAGGGCTGCCCAGGCTGGGGTCCAGTGCAGGTTTCAGAAGCTGAAGCCAGATTCAAGGGAAGGTGTCAGGAGGCAGCAGAGACGGAATAGGAGGAAGCAGCAATACTAATGGGAGCTGTGAGTATCAATGTTGTGCTTGAGAGCAGCCATTAGCACCTGTAGGCCTCCAGTTTGTGTACACTCTGGTATCAGTGCTTAGCCCCTGTGTCGGGGCTACACCAGGCCCATTTCTTTCAAAGGTTTTACTCAGCCAGACTTTGAGACGCTGCTAAATTCTTCTGGCTAACTGAGCACATGGGCTACTGGGAGCAGCCAAGTCCCTTGAAGACAGGCTAGGCCCTGAGGGGACCGCTGGTCGAGAGGGTGTCCAGCCGCGGGCCTGCGCCGACCTTACGGGGGAAGGGGGC
>NW_008605486.1:0-3017 GCF_000691845.1 Merops nubicus
CAGCCCCTCAAGGTCCTTCCTGGAGTGCCATGTCCCAGCGGGTGCCACCCCTGTGTGCCCAGCCCTGCATGGCACTGTCTCTTGCAGGCAGTACGTGAGGGATGCTGTGGTGGGCAGCATGGGGCTGAAGCCAACGGGCAGGCTCTGCAGTGTCACCAAGGCCCGGGGGCTGCGGGCCTGCAGGTAGGTCTGGGGCACTGGATGGGGGGTCCCGAGGGGACATGGGGTGGCTGGGACACATGCAGCCAGGAGAGTGGCTCTGCTGCAAGGACAGCTGACCATCCCTCCAGCTCTGGTGAAGAAGCAGAGGGTGTCAGGGAGACCTCCAGAGGCCCAAATTGGAAGATCTCCAAATACCCATGTCTCTGAGGGGTCCCAGCCTCCTCGGGGGTCTCCCCACAGGGATAACCTGAGCGTGTCCCCGTGCTGGAGAACACCCTGCTGTGGGGTGGCAGCTCTGGAGCCCCTTCCCCTCCAGCAGGATTTGGCCACCCTGCTGCTGCTCACCCTGGGTGGGGGAGCCTGGTGGTGTTCCCAGCTCCGAGCTGGAGGTGCCCTGGGGGGACCCAACATCCTGACACCCCCTGTGCCCCTTGTGCTGCCTCACAGGCCATGCCTGGCTGCTTTCCCCACCCGGGGGCTCTGAGCCATGGGGCAGAGCTCTGCTGACTCAGCACCACTGCTGGGGAGCAAAAGGGGCATCCCAGTTCCAAACTGGGCCTGCAGAACACTGGGGCTTTGGTGGCCTTGCAGCCCCACCCACAGAATCTCTGGGGCAGGTGACTTCTGTGCCCTCAGCAAGTCCCCTCGGCTTGTCGGGGCTCCCTGTGGCCCTTCAGAGTGCTGGGTCGGGGGCTCTGGTCACTGTCCCCTCCCCCAGGGCAGCTCTGCCCCTGTGTCTTTGTTCTAGAGGGAAGTTAAGAGACACCATTCTGGACTGGGAGGACTCCCTGCCCGACCGGGACCTCACGCTGGCAGACGAAGCCTGCAGGTACCAGGGTGGGCTCTGCACGCTGTGGTGGCTCCTGACTCCTGCAGGCACCAGGGATTTATCCCTGCCCTGGATGTCTGGTCTCCTCCCTGCAGGAAAGCTGATCTCTCTGTCACCCTGGGGACCTCGCTGCAGATCAAACCCAGTGGCAACCTCCCGCTGATCACCAAGAAGAGAGGAGGGAAGCTGGTCATAGTCAACCTGCAGGCAACCAAACACGTGAGTGGGAGTGTCCTGCTGCTCTGTGCTGCTCTGTGCTGCTTCTCTTCTTCTCCACCACTGGTCTCAGCCCTCTCACAGCTCAGCCCTTCACATCATCCCCTCCCAGGTGGCCAGACAGCAGAGAGGCCCCGCTCAGAATCACACGATCATGGAATCGTTCTAGTTGGAAGAGAGATTTAAGTTCACCCAGTCCAACCCTTCCCCAGCACTGCCAGGTCCCCACTGCCCCGTGTCCCTCACCCCACATCTCCACGGCTTGGAAACCCCTCCAGGGGTGGGGACTCCGCCACTGCCCTGGGCAGCCTGGCACAGCCCTGGGCAACCCTTGCAAGGAAGAAATTTTTCCCCAGCTCCAACCTCAACCTCCCCTGGGGCAACTTGAGGCTGTTTCCTCTTGTCCTGTCCCTTGTTCCTTGGGAGCAGAGCCCGACCCCCCCCTGGCTCCAGGCTCCTGTCAGGAGCTGTGCAGAGCCAGAAGGTCTCCCCTGAGCCTCCTTTGCTCCAGGCTCAGCACCCCCAGCTCTCTCAGCCGCTCCTCCCCACACTTGGGCTCTAGACCCTTCCCCAGCAGCTCCGTTGCCCTTCTCTGGCCACACTCCAGCCCCTCAAGGTCCTTCCTGGAGTGAGGGGCCCAAAACTGAACAAGCACACAGGCTGGGCCTTGGTGTAAACCATCAACTCCCAATAACCACCTAGAAATGGAAGGTAAATTTTCAGAGAAGAATAAAAACTCAGCCCAGAGCCTGGTGTATCCTCCAGAGACTCACAGTCCGATGAGGAACCTGCACACACTTAACCCCGAGCAGTCAGGGGCAGAGCTCAGTTCACATTCACCCCTGGGTCTGGTGCCCTAATTGTCCAAATTATTTTGAAGAACCCGAGCTGGGGGTTTCTGGGCTGTTGTTAGAGGTCCCTGTCCCCCCTGCCCTGGGCTCACTGCCCTGGCTCTGCACCCATGGCCCCATCTCTGCGCTGTTTTGAGGCACAGCTGCCTCCCCACCCCTGACAGATCCCTGCCGGGTGGGGTCGGGTCTTGTTCCAGCAGGGATGATGTTGGGGACAGCTGAGCCAGCCCCCAGCCCTGTCCCCTCACACTCCCAGGGAGGGGACGTGTGTCCCTGGGTGCTGGCTGTGCCCTGACCCCTCACCCTCACTCCCCCAGGACCGCCAGGCCGACCTGCGCATCCACGCCTACGTCGACGACGTCATGACGAAGCTGATGAAGCTCTTGGGGCTGGAGGTCCCGGAGTGGACGGGGCCCGTGGTGGTGGAACACGCCGAGCTGGCCAAGCCCGAGCAGCAATTCAGACTGGACGTGGGGGGTCACGGGCCACGGAAGGAGGAGCCCCTGCCCCGGCACAACGGCACCGCCCCGCTGAAGCAGGAGTGTCCCAGCCCGGACACGGGGCCGGGCAGGGTGAAGAAGATGAAGGTGCCCCCGGCCCCGCACTTTCCCTCCCTAGACCCTCCTCTGTGCCGCCTTTCCTACCGACCTTTTTTTTTTATAACCTCAAACGTTGTCCCTTTTTTTATGTAAGTATTAAAGACGCTCCAGTCGCGTGTCGGGGCGGCTGCACCCGCTGGCACGGGGAGGGTGGTGCCTGCTTGAGATGGCCCGAGCACCTGATTCCTTCTCAGGTATGTCTGGAGGTGGTGGTGGGGCCTGGCAGACCTCGTGAGGGGCAGAGGGACGAGGGTGCTGACGCTGGGAGTGCTGAGGGTGTTCCTGGGGTGGAGCTGGGGCTGGGCTGAGCCGCCGAGACCTGTCCTGCACACTGTCTGGTGTCCCGGGGAAGGGGACTGG
>NW_008605486.1:3145-3345 GCF_000691845.1 Merops nubicus
CCCGCTGCTCGGGGGCAGCCCCAGGCTGGGCCTGGCCTCGTGTCCCAGCTTGGTTGGGCCCTGTTGCCTCATGGCAGCTGCACTTGAATTGTCCCTGGCCCTGGAGTCCTTAAAACCTTGTGGATCACCCTGTGTTAAGCTAAACCAGGTGGATTTTTTTCCAAAATACCTTGTATTTAGAGATGAAAATAAAGCTTAAA
>NW_008605487.1:0-11769 GCF_000691845.1 Merops nubicus
AGCTCCACTGCTGGGAGAAGGGGCATCAGGGTGGGGCAGGACAGACCAGACCTCTGTACGGAGGTATTTTGGGTTGAGGACAACAGCAGATGTTCTAGATTTGGACTGAGATGGTGGTAGTGGAGTCTGAGATCTTGTCTGTGATAATGTAGATACATTAACGTGGTGTCTTGAACTGGAATAACCAAGAAGACTCTTGGCTTGGCAGCTGGGCACACTGTCATAGCTGTGGAGAGGCTGTTTTGTTCCTAACCTTCCAGTGGGATTTGAGTCTTGGCACAGAGTGAAGAAAAGCTTGTGCAATAACCAGAGGGTTTCCTAGCACCTTCTCTGTTGCTCTCCCTCTTGATTTATAACAGCCTCGAAGATCAGAGGTTCATTTATGACTGTTTTCTGTTCTTTGAGCAGATTCCACCCCCTCACTCTTTGTCTGATCAAAAAACCCATGTTGTTTACTTACTGACATAGGTCAACGACAGCAGGGGAAAAATGGTGACTAAGCCAATTAATTGCTGCCAGAACAAAGCCTGCAGACAGCAACTGGAAGTGTGTGCTTGACAGTGAAGCCTTGGGCTCAGCAAAACAGAGCTTGCCCATGCTGAGAGAGGGATCTACCTGTACCAGACTGTCCTGCTCTGCTCCCCCCAGCAGCACAGTCCTGGTCCAGACAGTTGGGTTTTTTAATACATCCTCCCAGTTCTCTCTGGGATGGGAGCACAGGCAGTGTTGTGTTTGAAGATGTCTCCTGAAAATGCTGCTGGAGACACCTGGTTACTGGAGGCCAGATCCTGCTGGAGACCTGTGCACCACATCAGACCAAATTAAGTGTAGCTCCCTAGTCATGCTTAAAAAAATCTTACTCCTATTCAGTCAGTGTATAGGACTGATTTTTAATTTTTTTTCAGGTCATGAATTTCTTTCCCAGGCTTTATGCCATTGCTTAGTCCTGTGGATGAGGGTGGCAGGGTGCTGGTGGTTTGGGTCAGACCCTGCTGTGCTGTGGCACCGTGCTGTTTCCTCATCTCCTCGCTGCTGTCTCACTGTGCAGGGTGTGCAGACAGCAATTCGTGATGTTCCTCTCTCTTTCTGCTGTGAAAAAAGCCAAGCCTTGGCTTGAAAGCCAAGTCCTGTATACTGCCCAAGGCTGAGCTCCCTTTACCCTCGGCACAGGTTAAAGATGTTCTTCAGCTCTTCCAAGCTGTTTATTCTACTTAGAAGACTCACTGGAAGAGCACTAAATGTTCAGAGCTGTCTGGGTAAGGCTGTATACAGGACTTTACCCTCAGCACAGGTTAAAGATGTTCTTCAGCTGTTCCAAGCTGTTTATTCTACTTAGAACACTCACTGGAAGGAGCACTAAATGTTCAGAGCTGTCTGGGCTGCGTGAGGCCAGAGAGAATTACTGCTCTTGGGCTTTGTCCTCTGAAGCTGAGATGCAATAAAACCCAATGGTGATACTGATGTTCTTTAGAAAGTGCTTTGAGGTCTGCTTGTGAAGAGCAGCAAACAGGAGGCAGGTGGAATTGTGCCTTTCTAAGAGTCTTCTCTTCCTTTGTTCCTCAATGACAGTGATTTAGCAGTTCCCCATCAGACCCACTCCCAGCCTAGCAATAACTTGGGTTCCTCAGTTCTCACATCACCTGTGATTGTCTTAGTTCAAGGTTGTACTTCATTTTGTATCTTTTTTTTTGAGGGTATTTGAGAGTTGCATTATGTGAGCCATGCTATAAGCTTTCACTGATCCCTTTACATCTTGTGTTACACTACCTAAAGTCCAGGGCTGCACCTCCCCTGGAGTTCTTGTCATTCAACCCCATTGTCATTCTCATATCTCAGAATAAACTTTTCATTGGACTTTTCAGGAAGCATTAAGCAAAATTTAGGTTATTCACCAATAATAATGATCTGTCCTGTGATCATGCTTGGAAGTGTTTCGAAATAGCATAGTCAGAAAAGACTCCTGCAGGCAGGGAATGAGAATCCTCACCTGTAAAGTATTTTCAGCCCTGGTATGAGTGGGAATGGGTTGTGAGCACATCCCTCAGTTCACAGGTGTGTGCTGTCCCTTAGATCCACAGTCACTTGGGCTCTACAGGTCTCCTTATCCTGGAATCTTCTATTGCTCCAAGAACTTCCCCTTTGGAGCTTTTCAGCCCAGCCAGTGTGGTGTGAGCACAGAGGTATCACGTGCCTGAGGTGTCAGGACCTCTCTGGAGGTGTCCCATCCTCCCTCTCTGAGTCATCTGATGCTTTAAACTTCCTTATTGATGAAAATGAAAAGCAATAGCCAACTGTGTGTTTTCTGTGGTGTCCATGTGACCTCAGAAGGAAGAATGAAGTCAGGAGTATCCCCAGGCAGCTGCCCAGGGTGGGGAGGACACTGATACTGTCCAGCCTTACCCTTGTTTGGTTTTGGTGGGTCTCAACACAGCCACACACAGAGGAAGGTCCAAGTCTGTTACTCATTAAGTTCTCATACTTTGGAGGTGTCTTCTGATGATGCAACCTTGTATTGTTTGGAGAGTATTTGTTCTTCCCCAAGCCCTCACAAGAGGAAGATTGTGTAGTTCTGTTGTTTGGGGTTTTTTTATAATCCCAGTTAGTGATTTCATCATTTTGATTTTTTTGTAAACCTTTGACAGCTGTTGAGTTGGTTTAATTTTTTCAGTCTAACACTTACCCTGTAAAGCAGTTGATGACATAAATAGGTGATTACAGCCTGTTGGGTTTTCATGAGGCCTGGCCATTTTGCAATCTTTGGCTGTTTCCAGAGAACATATTTAAGGACTCTGTTAATTACTGAAAAATCTCATCCCTTTTCTTTTCCTCTCCTTTTCTGTGGGGCTGTGAATGGACAGTGCAGCAAAACATAAACTGAAATGGTGGTTAGAATTTCATGCCAAGTGATATTTTAAATGGTTCTGCATTTGCTTCATCTGTGTTTTAAAGCAAAGAGAGTAGGACAAGGGAAAATCTGTGAAAATCTTTAAACCTGCCAGGGCACAGCATTTCCTTTCACTTCCAAATGCCCATCCAGTCTGGGGCAATTGGAAATGGGGAGGTGTTGTCTGTGCTCTCAGACTCTCACTTAGAACTACCTTCTTGGTACCTCTGCTTGTGGAAGGGTCTTCCTGGCATGTTAAATGCACTGGATTTGTCCTCTAGACTTCAAATGCCTCTTTAAAACACAGAGATAGTGCTGCCATTCAGGTGCTTTTTGGTTTGACCAGGTTGATGGCTAACAGTGATCTCTGGTTGCTGGGTCTTTTTCCCTGATATGGTTCTGTCCTGTCCCCCCTCTCCAGTTCATCTTGTCTAAAAAGCTTTACAGATTTAGTAATGGTGAGAGCCACCAAGAGGGCATGTCTTGGTAGCAGGCTTTACCTGCCCTTTGCTCATACTCCCCTTGACCCCCTGTGACATACAGGCTCAGAAGTATGAATCTGAGAATCAGGATTTGAAACATGGAGCTCTCTGTGGTTCTGGCTGAGGCACTGAGCTCTGATTTACCTGAGTCAGGTGAGCAGCTCACCTTGGTGCTGGTGATTCTCCCTCACCCTGGGAATGGGCTGGCAGATTCCTCCCAACGTGACAACTCACCATGAAGAGTCCCTCTTAGGATGCATGCCTAGAAGGACCAAGAGGGTGCAGTGCCATGGAGAGAACTTTGCTCTGTGACTGTGTTTGGGGCCATTTGACCCTCAGGCCGGTTTTCTTGAAGGGTGGGAGGTATCAGAGACTACCAGAATTGCCAAAAAAAAAAGGATTGAGGCTAGCAGGCTTTTATTTCATGCTGTATCTTCTTGTCTTACCCTTGCTTTGAGCCATGCTATCCTTTGGAATAGAAGGTTGGTCAAGGCAAAGAGCTGTCTCACCCAGAGCTGTCTCCCATAGCAAAAAATATCAGGGCACCATGTTCACCAGGGAACTCTTCTTCCTTGAACCATCTCTTCCCTTCAACAACTGGCTTGTGTGTTATCTGTCTTGTACACAGTCATGCAGGTCTTTAAATGGAAGACTTTGTGCTGTTAGATCAACTCATTGCATGCCTCACTTCTACACATTGTGAGACAGTGAATTAGTCCTCTTTAATCACCTTGGCCATAACAACTTCTCCCATCATCCCACGCTGAGCCGTTGCTCCTTGTTCTCATCTGTTCAGTTTTCTCCACCTTGGATCATTCCTGACCCCTTCTCTGGGTTTCTTCCAACTGGATTCTAACCCATTTGGTAGCCTGGGCACGGCTTGGCCATGAGGTGTGGGGCAGTTGGGTGTGTGCTGGGTTTGTGCTTTGGGCTACTGAGATGTTCTCACCTCCCTGCCCAGCTACTCCTCTCAGCTTCTTTGGAAGCCTTAACCCTTCCAGACAACAGCCCACGTTGACTCCAGAATCTCTTTCCTGAGTGGTAATAGCTTATTTACAGCCTGTCATTCTTCATTCAGAATTTACATTCTTTTCCCCCAATATGCATTCATTTCCATTTATTGACTTTGCATTTCACCTGCCATCTTATTACCCAGCCACCAGGCATGGTGAGATCTTTAGGTGGAAATGGAGTTTATGAATCCCTGGCTGTAAGCAGCTGTTTTCCCATCACCCAGCAAACTCAACAGCCTTACAGAACAGCCTTTCCCCTGCACGCCTTGCTGTCACATGCTCTCCAGAAATGTCTGAGCTGTGCTGTGTGGAGAGCACAAGAGAGTTTTTGTAAGGAACCTCTTGCAAGGGTCAGGAGCCAAATCTGAAGACACTGCAGCTAGTGCAGTCAGTTCAAGGAACCAGCAAACAACCAAAGCCTCAGCACACAGCGAGGGAATGAGCAATTTCTGGAGCACTGATTTGAGCTGCTTTGGAGCTCGTTTGACACCTTTCACACTGGTGGCCCTCTGAGGGTCTGAGATAGACCCAGTGAGGGCTGAAGCCCTCTGAGGTGGCTGTTCAGAGTGACCAAGCAGCAGGAAATGTCTGTGGGATGGTGCCAACCACGGTGCTGTGACCCAGACAGTGACCCACGCTGCATTATCAGTGGAGCTGGGTTCTCCAGGAGATCTGGCTTTTGGTTTGGGTGTTGATCTGGCAGCTGGATTTCAGGAGCAACATTCAGAAACTACAGAATTCCTTCTGAGCCATGCATTGCTCACTTGCTGAATAATATCTTAGGGTTTTTTTATGGTTCTGATAGACCTGGGAAGAAGTCTGATGCTTCTACCTTTGCAGTGGCTCCTTCCTTCGCAGCCTGAAGAGACAGATTTAGAAGTGTTTTGGAAGAGCATTGTTAAAAATAATATTGGCTGGCATTTTCAAGGCTGAAACATTATGGCTTGTCAGTGTTGGCTTACTTGGAAAAAAAATTAAATTACTGAAATGCATTTTCCCTTTTCTTATGTGTATAGGGAATTTTATCCAAAAGAAAACCCAGAAAATTGGCATGAGAGCAGCTTCCTTTTGCTTCATTAGCAAAGGGCATAAATGAAGCTTCCTTTCAGTCCTGCTGAGTGTGGTGGACGGGGTAAACACCTTAACTACAGGTTATGGAAAGCTGGCAACAGGCACACCTACAGTGTTACTTTGCACATAACCTCTCCTTGAATCTGCAGAAATATTCTTTTCTTACTCATCACTGGGCTACTTAATCCCCAGCTTGGGTGGGACCCAAAAGCAGAGCCTGGGAGAATGAGGAGTCAAGTGTAGCTGTGGTGTCCTTAATTCCTACAAGAAACTAACCCCACTTTCTGTGCTGAAGTGAAAGCTGGTGAAACTATTCTTGAAATCTTTTTCTTCAGGCTCAACAGCAGCTCTGAAATTGTTGAGGTGCCTTAAATTTGGGGTGCAGGCTCACAGGGAGCATTCCCCCTTGGCTGGAGTTCCAGGGCAGGGGTTTGGAGCTGGTTGCACATGGAAGCTGAGGAGAATGCTGAGGACTGAGCTGGGTCTCTCCTCTGCTGGGATGGAGCGTGGCTCAGCTCTCCTCCCCCTCCAATCCCCCTGCTACACATGTTCTCAATTACTGCCTGCCTCCAAGCTCCAAACCTTGCTTGTGCATCTAGCTTTCTATATTGAGCCCTGCAAATATATTTTAGTAATTTGTGGGAGAACTATTATGTCCCATGCTGGGAAAATTGTGTTTATGGTTCCTGCAGGGAAACAAGTTCATCAATTCCAGGCCACAACAGTTTTGCTGTTTTTTTGCCTTTTTTTTCCCCCTCCTCCTTTTGTATCTTGGAGCAATATCATAAGAAGCTCTTTGCCCCCTTTGGGCTGAGCCTGGGTTTCTCCCATCTTTGAAATAAAAAGCATATGTTCTGCAGCCTGTGTTTTTCAGTGCTGGCCACAAAATAATCATTGGGTTTTGGCTGAGCACAATAAATAGCTACCCTGTACCCCAGATATTTGGGTTTTGGATGTGCAGCAGCACTGCATTTATGAAAACTCAATTGTGTTTTATTGTTGGTAGGAATTCAAAGTCAATATTCTGCAGCAGAGGGCATTAAAGGAGTAATGTAAGAGAGACTCAAACTTGCCAGTGCTGCTGTGTAGTGCCTGATGTGGCAGGGGAAAGGAAAAAGGGTTTATTCTTCTTCTCAGCACTTGCATTGTCCTCACAGGATAATCCTTCTGGGTCCAGTTGGTAAAATGTATTCACGAGGCTTTGTTGTATATTAAATCATGCTTTGTTTTCAGCTGTAATCCTTGGGTCCCACACCCACATCTGCAACGTGTTTCTCAGTTCAGTTTCAGATTGTAGAAGATAATTTGGTGGTTAAGGGGAATTCTGTGTTGTACTCCACCTCTCTTTCTTGTGCTGAAAGTAAGTGCAGCTCTGACAGTGATCAGGGGATACTATTACTGCTGAAGAAAAAGTTTTTAAAGTATGGTTACCTTGTCTTTAAATAAATGATGTTCTATTTCAAATGGAAAGAATTGCTTTTGCAGCTCTGGTGTGGGTAAGCTGGCTCACAATAGATGGGCTTTTAAGAGTGCTGGCAGGCTGGGATAGCAAAGAGAAGAGGAAAAGGTGTGTCTGGATCAATTAGTTAATTGTTAGATAATAAATGAATCCTTTTCCAATGCACACAAACTAAGCTTCCTTTTCATTTACTGCTCCAGCTTCCCCTTTAGAGATTTGATTGCAGCATTCTCTCCCAAAGCAAAGAGCTCTTGTTGTACTGATGTAAACTTACATTGACTGCTGTGGAGATAGGAAAAATTATTTTCTTGCCATTAAGAATGATAAAACTGTAAACAGTGTTGTTAAAGGTGCTTTGGGGGGGAATCAGGCCAAAAGGATCAAGTGAAAGGACTCAGCTAAGAAGTGATGTGCACTTCTACCATCATCCTTGGGGAAGGAAATTAGTACAGAGACTCCACTAAGCATCAGGTTAGTGGTTCCATCTTTGCAAATCATTTGGTAATTTTTGCAGGTTCAGGGATTCAAACATTTTGCTATTGTTCTGTTGCTTTGTTTGTGATGTATTAGTTCAAAAAAGAAAGCTGGAGGAAGAACAGCAATAAAACATGAGCCAAGTGGTGCCTGAGATGCTCATTTTGTTCCCGTTAGCACAATAAATGGGAATACGATGAGGTTTGATTGGGTTTTATATCCCCACACTTCTCATCAAGGATGGTTTTAGACCTGTATCTCAAATGGAAGCTGAGTCACAGCCTGGCCCATAGGACCAGTGTGGACCAAGGTGTCAGAGTCTCTGGAGCTAGTAGGGTAACTCTGGCAGCTTTGGTGTGGCTTGGGTTTTGGGTTTTGAGGGTTTTTTTTAAGTGGATAAGAGTTCTGTCTCATTTTCCCATTTGTAAATCCAAAACAATTACAGTCTGAATTAGCAGATTAAAATAATTCCTGCTGGAGTTGATTGGTTTGCCTAAAGGGGAGAGAGCTTTCCATAACCCCATGTAGGCTCAGGTCAGCAGCAATGACCACAGTGTCCTCTGCTCCCCTCCTCACACATGGAGGTGGGGCTGGATCCTGCAGCCCACCTGCCTTCCCCCTGGGAAAGACCTGCTCCTGTCCCACCAGGCATGGAGGCTGGCAGAGTTACCATCTCAGGGTGCTCTCACTCCCAGAACAGGACCAGGCTCAGTGGGCACAGCCTGGTTTGTGACTGTCCTCACGTAGTTGGCTGTAGGGGCTGGGGGAATGTGTTATCTGGGGCTGCCTTATCTCTTGAGTGTTTCTGCTGGCAGCTGCTCCCCCATCTCTGGGGTCTGAGGGCTGTCACAATGTTCACCCTGCTCAGGACTTAGTCTCTTTTCACAGCTGTTCCTATGAAGCTTTTTGGGGAGGGGCAGAAGGTGGTGGTGGGAGATATCTGTTTAAAGAGAGGTTTTAGGTTAATAGAGGAGAATGTGCTGGGAGGCCCTGGGGGCAGTTTTCTGTTCTCCCTCAACAGGCTGTGGGCTGAGAGGAGTCCTTGCTCTCCCTGCATGCTGATGGTTCTTCTGGTCCCACTAATGGTTTTATGGCAGGTCAGCACAGCATGGACAGTGCTTCCTGTGGCCATATTCAAGGCTGGTTACACTGGTGCTGGTGGTGCTGTGCTGCTCTGGCTCCTGGAGGGACCTGCTTCCTGCTGGGACAGGGGGCTGGGGCTGGCACTTCACCTGCTGCCTTAGTTTGACTTCTCTTCGTTTGACTTAGTGCCAAGCCTCCAAGTTTTTCACTTTGACATGAAGAGTGGCAAGTTTACAGGTCTCCTGGCTCTGGGGGACTGCACAACTCCCTGAGAGATCTCTGTGGCTCTGCAACCCCCAGCAGGAGCTACAGAAAGGTGCCCAGAGCCCACGGTGAAAAGCTGAATACAGACAGGGCAGGACAGTCCTCATTTGAGTCTTGTGTGATGTGGAGACATGGCACTGCTGTTCCTTCAGGTAACTGTGTGCAAGGCAGATTTCTGTGAAGAAAAATACCCTCTGCTTTTTGCCCTTTGCCTGTTTTGTGTTGAGTGGAGCTAGTGTTGGGTTTGATGAGAAGCTGGAAGAGTTGGGAAGAAAGTCAGTGCAAACCCCTAGCTGGGTTACCTTGAGTGAATTACACAGACAAAAAACATGTTTCTGTGGCTTCTTTTTCACTCAAAAAACCACGCCAGTATTTCCTGGTCTCTTTTTGACTATATTTCTGTGAATATTGCAAGTTTGTTGGTTTTTTTTTTGTTTTGTTCTGTTTTCCTCCCAAATTCAAATTTGCACTAGATGGCTTTCCCCACAAGTTCACTTTTTCAGGCTGAGTTTCTAGGGCCTGGTACAGGTCAATCAACAGTGATGACTGGAGGAAGGTGGTTTTCTCATCCATGGTTCCAGTGTTCAGCACAGAAATCTGCCTTCTTTACACACCTTACCTTGTGGAGAACTTCAAGTCTTTAGTGACCCAAAACCACCTCTACACAAGACCCATTCCTACAGCTGGGTTTTGTTTTATATCCCAGGAACCAGAAAGCCATGAACTCATGAAGACAGAATTCACTAAACTTTTTGGCTTAAATTCACTTCATTTCCTCTTACATGGCAAGTGCAACTCCTGAAGTTGCAGGCAGGGCTGTCGTCAAGCTGGGGGAGGCTCCTGCTAGTGGAAGCTCAACGTCAGCCCTGGTTTAACAGTTTTGGGGAGAAAACAGCTCTGAGTGCACACAGGATATTCCTGGGGCCCCTTGCAGGCATCCCACCATAGACCCTGCACCGTTCTGGCTGCAGTTCTGGCTGAGCACCCAGTTGCCACCACCTTGTGCAGTGCACTGAGAAATGCCCAAGGTGCAAGGGAAGCTCTGGCTTTAACTTTGCTGCCTGCCCTTAGCAGAGCAGCCAGATCATTTTGCCTTCTAGACAGTAGGCAAAATCAGCCAATGATTATTATTTTCTCAGAACTTGAAGTTGCCCAATTTGTGTTATAAAAAAAAAGTTATTTAGAGTGAGGAGCAGCAGCTGTTGTTGACTTTATGGCTGTTTCTCTGCAAACAAGCATGCTGAGATTTTCCATCCAGTCAAGGGACAAAGATATATAGTCCCCTCCATTCACATTCACCCATATGCTGATGAATTTGGGCTCAGAATTAGTGTGATGACAGGAAAGAAAACTAGTACCTCGCAGGCAGTATTAAGCAACAGCTCTCAGAGTTTGTGAGAATAACAGGAGATGAACGACCTCCTAATGCTGCTCTGTTCTGTCTCCAGCAGTCAGAGCATGCAGAGATGTCTGCTCTCAAGCAGAGAAGCAGTGAGTTCCATCAGCAGTCTGACACCTGAATTTTTTTGCCCATAATGACTCTACAAAGTTCAAACAGTGTTTGGGAAAGTAAAACCTAACCCAGTGTACTCCTCCAGGATAAACACTTCCTGAGCAGAAGGCATTAACCAGTGAGGATTCTTTATGGAATGAAGATTTGAGGGACTCAGTTGTGTCAAAATGCAATAGTGCCTTCCATGAAATGTTTGTGGCTGGCATGACATTTTTTATTTCAATTAAAATTATAAGTGTTTCAACTTGAAACTACAAGAAATTATTTCCTGCTTTTGATTTATCAAGAACTTATTCACTCAGGTTCTGTTGACCCTTCTTGGGAAGTAAGATGGCAGAGAAAATTATGAATGAGAAGTAGAGGTGAGATGATTGCTTTTTACTTTTTTTTTTTAACTATTATTTTAGGTTACTTCAGGAAAATTGAAATGATGTTGTTCTAACTGGTGGGTTTTTTGACCAAGAGCTGCTTCCTCTCTGGACACCAGACAGGCTTTCAGATGCATTGTATCTACCCAGTCATTCTGCACACCAGTGTCCAGTAAATATCCAGTAAGGATGCTAAAACCTGAGCAATGATGCCCTGTGGGTGGGTGAGGTGAGGTGCACCACGAGTGCAGATCTGCTGCAGGTTCCTGCCCTTGTGCTTTGCCCCCTTGAGCAGCCTTATCACTGAGGATGCTGACGTGGGGCTTTGCAGGCTGCAGTCCCAAGTGCAAGTGAGCTATTTTGGAGGTAACTGGGTGACTTCTCTCAGTGTCTGGATGGAAGGACTCCTGCCAAGCACCTGGCACTTGCATCACCTGGGTACCAGCCAGAGCAGTGAGGTTCAGATCCAGGTTTTTGATTCAGCCCCAGTCACTATTATAGGTGGCGAGTGGTAACGTTCCAAGTAAAAATTGCACAGCAGAGCTCACTTGAAATAATTTATCACCCAGGAAGAAAAATCTGTGCTAAGAATAACTTCTCATTACATCAGGTCAGTAAATTGTTCTACAGATTCATGTCCAGGACAAGTCTCAGGAATAGATGATGTGTTAACTTCAGTACATCCCCACCTAAAGTTATTGGTTTGGTTACTGTTCTCATTGAGGTCACAAAAAAATGCCTGTATTTAGCTCCTTCAGTGGACAAATAACACTTGTGTGGTCTTAAACTGCATTTATATCTCCTGCAGTACATCTCTGCTAAGCACCACAGACCCTTTGCCATTGCTGGGATGGGAAACCAGCATCCTTCACATTCATCAGCTGGAGCAGCTTAATGAGGGAGCTGCACTTGAGTGGACTCAGACCTTTTCATCTCCCTTCTGTAGTTCCCTTCAGTAAGCTGAGCTTTCCACTCCATTCCAGCACATAACATGCCTTGGATTCTTCATGGGCTGTGTTTTCTTGCTACTATTTCAGTGTAGTTTTGGCTTCTCTCTTCACATTTGGCAAGGATTTATTTCTACACATAAGTTGAGATAAAACAGGTTTTCTTACAGAGTCTTCCTAAATATGATGGTGGAAGTCTGTTGGAGGGGGG
>NW_008605488.1:0-1810 GCF_000691845.1 Merops nubicus
CGCGCTCTCTGGGGTTTGGCCTTGGGAAGGGCTAGTCCTTCCAATCCTTCTTGATGGTCAGGATCCACTCCCAGGACAGGTGGTCAGTCTTATCATCATCTGTGAACTTAGATTTGATGTTGTAGCTGCCCCGGGCCAGCATGCCCTTTGGGGCTTCTTCCATGGGGGTCAGAAACTCGTACTCCTCTGCCCGGGGGCCATAGCTCCCAACCATGTACTCGGTCTTGTCAACTAGGAGGAGAGAAAGAGCTGCATGGAGCCCCTCCACTCCCAGGACAGGTGGTCAGTCTTATCATCATCTGTGAACTTAGATTTGATGTTGTAGCTGCCCCGGGCCAGCATGCCCTTTGGGGCTTCTTCCATGGGGGTCAGAAACTCGTACTCCTCTGCCCGGGGGCCATAGCTCCCAACCATGTACTCGGTCTTGTCAACTAGGAGGAGAGAAAGAGCTGCATGGAGCCCCTGCTGAGCCTGGGGCAAGGCAAGAGCCAACCAAGGGTCCGTCACTGCTACGAACGCCCCAGAGGAGCTGGGAGAACACGACCCACACTAGCAGCTCCGCTCGCCCCGGAAGGCTCCCCCAGGCGCCTGGAGCCCTGGGGCACTGGGGCAGGCAGCACCCAGAAGCCCTCACACAGCACCAGGGGCTGAGCGGCCTGGACGCCACGGGGGACACTCGGTCTCCCCCATTAGGAGCTGTGGGGCTCCAGCACGTGAGCCCCCGTCACCCGTGGGAGGGGCAGCAAGGCCTGACACACAGCACCCCAGCCACAGGGAGGCACTTACTTTTCACCCCTTTCCGGAAGGTGTGCTGGATGTACTTCAGCCCCGACACGATCTCCCTGTTGACCTGCAGAGGGACAAGGCAGGACGGTGGGAGCTGCTCCCGCCCACCCGAGGAGGGAATTTCCTCTGTCCCACCACGCCCCGGGGCTCCTGCACTCCTGGGGCTGGGGCTGCAGCACCCCACGTTCCACACACCCAGTTTTCAGATCCGAATTCTTACCCTGAAGGAGATTTTTATCCGGTATTCCACGCCCTCCTTCAGCACAAATGATTGCTTCTTGTAGCTCTCCAGGTCACCTGCAAAGAAGGGAGAGGGTCGCTCAGAGTCCCTCTGTGCTGAGCTCTGGGGTGAATTTCAGTCGCAAGAGGTGGCTGGGGCAGGGTCGCTGGGGCAGGGCCCTGGACAGCACAGGGGTCACCCCTGCACTTCAGCACGACAGGCCCTGAGGCGGGCGGTGCAGCAACGCACTCCATTCCAGACTGCTCCTTCCTGGGCGTTCTCTCTGGGGCTGTCACTGACTCAGAGCTGCAGCTGGCGTGGCTGTGCAGGCCCAGAGGCCCCCCTGGCAGCTCACAGCTCTGCACAGCGAGGGCTGGCACAGGGGTGGGAGCAGGGAGGCTTTCTGCTGCACTGGGGACACAGCCCCAAGCACAGAACTCGCCGGGCACTCCATTCCAGACTGCTCCTTCCTGGGCGTTCTCTCTGGGGCTGTCACTGACTCAGAGCTGCAGCTGGCGTGGCTGTGCAGGCCCAGAGGCCCCCCTGGCAGCTCACAGCTCTGCACAGCGAGGGCTGGCACAGGGGTGGGAGCAGGGAGGCTTTCTGCTGCACTGGGGACACAGCCCCAAGCACAGAACTCGCCGGGGCCCCAGCACCTGAGGCTGGTCCAGCCCAGGGCTGTCTCAGACACAGGAGGCACACCCGACAGGCTGGCTGGCTGTGCCAGCTCCCACACCAAGGGCCAGGGTGAAGGGACAGGGTCTCACCTCTCAGGTCCAGCTCTAGAGGGCCAGGAGCAGTAGC
>NW_008605488.1:1900-2118 GCF_000691845.1 Merops nubicus
CCGGAAACAGGCAAAAGGGGCTTTTAAACCACCCGCCCCTAACACCAACCAACACAACTCCTTTTCCTCCTGGGGCACTTCTTGAAAGACCAGGGTAAAGATGAGAACGGCGTGGCCCTCTGTGGAGCTCCTGGCTCCCTGCTGCACGAGGCCCAGTCCAGGTCTCCCCAGGAGCAGCCCCCCAGAGCAGAGTGTGCCACCACTCCACCCCTCAGCCG
>NW_008605489.1:0-4020 GCF_000691845.1 Merops nubicus
GGGTGGGGCTGAGCTGGGCTGGGCTGGGCAGTGGGGTTTGGAGATGGTGCCCGTTGGGATGGTCCTGGAGGGAGCAGATGGATCAAGGTGCAGCCTGGTGGCAGCCAGGGTGTTTTGTTGTCACCTGGGCTGGTGGAGCTTCATCTCCTGGGTACCTCTGGGGCTTCATTTCCATCTCCATCCCCATCCTCACCAGCTCCAATGTTGGTTCAGTTTTTATAAAACCTTGGAGAAGTGCAGACTGAACATGTGGCCTGAGCATCCCCATTGAGAGGCCACCTGGGCTGATGGGGACCTAAAATCCCAGCCTGTGCCAACGTGTTGGCTGTTGAGGTTCACCTCCAATTCCCAGGCTGGGGTAGAAGATCTGCCCTCCTCCATCAACCCCATGAGCTGCATCTGGCAGGGTGCAGGGCGCAGGAGGGGGAAGGCTGCACCCCTACCTGGGGTCAGGATCCTGCTCAGGATCTTTCCTGTGTGACCTGCCCTGGACTAGATGGTCCTGCTCTGGCAGGGGGGTTGGACTTGATGATCTCTGGAGGTCCCTTCCAACCCCCAACACCCTGTGATTCTGTGATCTTCACACTGGGCTTGCCGGGGTTGGATCCTTGCTAACCTGTGAGGATGGTGACCAAGCCCAGCTGGAGCTCTGCTCCAACCTCATCACCCCAGGGGGGTTTTTGGGCTGTGGTGGTGGTTTTTCTGGAGCAGTGCTGACAACCTTTGCATCCCTGGGCAGCGAGAGCTCCTCACTTCTCCCGCCTGGGCGACGTGGAGGTCAACGCGGGGCAGAACGCCACCTTCCAGTGCGTGGCTGCTGGCAAGGCTGCCGAGGCCGAGAGGTTCCTCATGCAGGTGAGCAGTGGTGGTGGATCTCCACCAGCTTTGTGCCTCCCTTCTGCCACGCCTCCCCCTCTCCCCTGTGGGAGAAAACCCTGCTGGAC
This sequence comes from Merops nubicus, assembly GCF_000691845.1. Classification (NCBI taxonomy): domain Eukaryota; kingdom Metazoa; phylum Chordata; class Aves; order Coraciiformes; family Meropidae; genus Merops; species Merops nubicus. Next base: position 945 of record NW_008605489.1, read on the forward strand.
AGGGGGACTGAGAACAACCCCCCCCGGACATCACCCGGGGCCGCGTTTGGGCGCTCTCGGCGTCACGCCGGACCTCGTGGTGACATCTCTTCTCTCCCCGTGGGGCAGAGGCAGAGTGGTGAGGTGGTCCCTGCTGCCTCCGTGAAGCACATCAGCCACCGGCGCTTCCTGGCCACCTTCCAGCTGGAGGAGGTGTCCAAGCAGGAGCAGGACCTGTACCGCTGCGTCACCCAGTCCGGCCGCGGCGCCGGCGTCTCCAACTTCGCCGAGCTCATCGTGAAGGGTGGGTGCTCCCCCTGCCTGGGCCGTGGCCTCTTGGCAGAGGAAGAGGAGGGGGGGATTGTAGTTTCTGGCAGATGAGTTGCTACACGTGGACAGTTTAGCCTCAACCCAGGCAACTGCCTTTCCTGGAGGCCTTAGATCGTTTGGTTTTGATTGCGGTAGGTGGGAGTTAATTAATGATGGTTAAACTGTGCAGCACCACGCTGGGCAGTGTATCTTATGAAGATAATTAAGGTTTGATCAGATGAAGCCCTACTGCAGCTCTTACAGCCTTACTAAAAGCCCTGGAGAGGAAATACACAGTTTTTGTTTCAAGTTTAAAGGCTGGATGGTGCCCTCCCATACTTTGGTGTCCATCCTCATGTCTTCTGGGTGGGGGGTTGAGTTTGTCCTGTGCCCTGCAGCATGAAGGTGGTGGGGTTGTTTGGGAGGAGATGTTGAGAATGTCTTGACTGTAGCGAGTAGAAAGTAGACAGTGATGATGGGGGGACCTTATAACAACCTTCCAGTACCTGAAAGGGGCCTAAAAGAAAGCAGGGGGGTCACTATTCACAAGGGTTTGGAGGGACAGGATGAGGGGGAATGGCTTTGAGCTAGAAAAGGGCGGATTTAGGTTAGATGTTAGGAAGAAGTTCCTCAATATGTGGCTGATAGATCCCTGGAATGGGTTGCCCAGAGAGGTGGTGGAGGCCCCATCCCTGGGGACATTCAGGATCAGGCTGGATGAAGCTCTGAGCAGCTTGATCTAGTTGGAGATGTCCCTGCTTATGGTGGGGGTTTGGACCAGATGACCTCTGGAGGTCCCTTCCAGCCCAGACATTCTATGATGGTACCTGTGGTGGTACCAGTGTTTCCAGGGCTGAGGATGCTGGGGAGCTACTTTTGGAAGGCAATGCTCCCACCTACCCCATCTCTGCTCTCTTCTAGAACCCCCCACACCCATCGCCCCCCCGCAGCTGCTCCGGGCGGGCTCCACCTACCTCATCATCCAGCTCAACACCAACTCCATCATCGGGGACGGGCCCATCGTGCGCAAGGAGATCGAGTACCGCATGACCTCGGGGCCCTGGTCGGAGGTCCACGCTGTCAACATGCAGACCTACAAACTCTGGCACCTGGACCCGGACACGGAGTACGAGATCAGCGTCCTGCTCACCCGGCCCGGCGAGGGGGGCACGGGCAAACCTGGGCCCCCCCTCATCAGCCGCACCAAGTGCGCAGGTGAAGCCCAGAGTCAGGCTGGGAGGGGAGGGAGGGGACCTTGAGAGGTCACCCTGTCCAACCCCCCACCCCTGCAGGGACAGGGACATCCCCAGCTAGAGCAGGGTGCTCAGAGCCCCGGCCAACCTCCCCTGGAATGGTTCCAGGGATGGGGCAGCGACCACCTCTCTGGGCAGCCTGGGCCAGGGGCTCACCACCCTCAGTGTCAAACATTTCTTCCTTCTGTCTAATCTGAATCTCCCTCTTCCAGTTTAAAACCTCAGCCAGAACCTTGGATTTGGGCTCCCACAGCTCTTCCCATGTGCCATAACAATGCATTTCCCCCTCCAGCGTCTCCTGGGTCATGGCAGGTTTGCAGATGGTGACACAGTTGCCCTTCCTCTACCCAAAACATGGCTGTGGTTGCATCCTCCTCATCCTCTGAACCTCACCATCCTGTCTGCCCAGCACTGATCTCTCATGGTGTGCAGGATCCCACCTGGGCGTGGAGCCTGTAAAAAGCTTCTGGGCAGATGCATCCTGCAGCCCCTGGGTCAAGTGGAGATTCCTCACGTGGGCCACTGTGGGCCCTGGGTGCTGCTGGCTCCTCCCTGGAGCATTTAAATACACTGGAATAAAAAAGAGAGGGGAAGGTTGAAGCCTTGGAGCCACACGGTGCTGCCTGGGGAGGATGTGGGGGGCTCTGCAGGCCTTGGGGAGAGGAGCAGGGAGAGCTCCTTGTGCCTTTGGCCAGTGATGGGAGCGGTGCTGGTGGGCAGCAGGTTGAGGTTGGGTTGGTTTTGGCAGAGCTGGACATGGCAGTAGGCTCAGGTTGGGGTCCCTGCAGGGCTGTGGGTCTGTGGCTGTGCTCCCCCCCTCCAGAACCAGCTGGGGTTTTGTGTGGTCCCACTGGGGCAGCAGGACCTGCAGGAGCATCTGCTGAGCTTGTAAAAGCTTCTTGCAACCACGAGTGGCCCAGATTCCTCTGTGGTGTGAATCCCAGGGGGTTTGCCTGGGGAATCAGCTCTGGGGTGGGGTGGGCAAAGACCCTCCTTCCCTCTGGGTGTCCTTCCCACCCCTTGGGCGTGGAGTTCACTGCAGTTAACCCAAACCATGTGCTGTTGGCAGAGGAGCTCGGATCCTCGTTAAATCCAATTTCTCCTGCTCATGCCAATTAGAGCTCATTAAACTCCTTCCCAGCAATGGCTCTTGGTCCTTTCAAGAGCCTGACGTAGGCTCAGTGAAAACATGAGGGCTCCCCTTGCCCAGGCACATTGCTCTGGTTGTTTGGGGCCTCTCATGGTGGGGATGCTCCTGATGCCCACCATGGCTCTGTGGTGGCCAAGGGAGTGGGGCTGGTCCCTGGGTTCACCTCCATGGGGGAAGATGAGCCAGTGGAAGCTGCTGTCCCAGGGGTGATGGTGGCTTTGAGACCCAGTGATGTTCCCAGCCCTGTCTGGGGGGAGTGCTGTCCTGTGCTGGGGCTGGTCCCAGCTTTGGGGTCAAGGTTGCTCTCTGTGCTCACCTGTCATCTTCCTGGGCTGTAAAAGGGCTTTCACAGAGTCAGAATCCCACTGTGGCTGAGGTTGGAAGG
>NW_008605490.1:0-853 GCF_000691845.1 Merops nubicus
CCGAGGGCGTCTTCCTGGACGCCATCAACCAGACGGTGGGGGTGGATTTCTACGTCCAGTTCGTGGAGCTGGAGCCGGGGCTGCGGGTGAAGCTGCAGTTCTGGGACACGGCCGGGCAGGAGCGGGTCAGGTGGGTCTGGCTGGGGATCCCCCTGGATTTGGGGTGCTGGTGGGATGTTGTGATCCACAAGCCAACCCCACGGAGGGCCTGGGTACAGCCATGATCACCCCCCTACACCTGTCTGCTTTGCAGGGAGCCGTGACAGCTAGTGCCAGGCAGGCTGGGGGGGCCCAGATGAGCCCAGGCCAAGGGTGGCCCTGGGGAAACGAGCCCTTGGGGTTGTCTTGTAAGCCCTGGCTCCAGCTCCAGCGTGGTTACGGGACCTCCTCAAGAACTCCTCTGCCCCACCAGTTGCAGAGTGCTGAGGGAATAGGCTCGGAGCCCACTGGGAGCCTGGGCAAAGTGTCCTCAGCTCAGCTGCCAGGAGCCTTCACCCCTCACCGCCAGGGCTGCCCACCAGCTGGAAATGGGGGAGCTTGGGGGGGTACGGCTCCCAGCAACAAGAGCAACAACAGAATGGCAGGACCGTGGCTGCAAGGGAGGGAAGGGCTCCAGGACAGGGCTGCAGAGGAGGGGAGAGCCCCAGGACATGGCTGCAGGAGGTGGTGGAGCTCCAGGACGTGGCTGCAGGGGACAGGAGATCTCCAGGACATGGCTGCAGGGGCCAGATGAGCTCTGGTGGCCGAGCAGGGCCAGAGCTGTCTGGAGCACTCACTCTTGGATTCTCCTCACCCTCGGGCTGCCTTTGGACCAACACACCACTTACAGGGGACAGGGTTGCTGCTGCCCGAG
>NW_008605491.1:0-7105 GCF_000691845.1 Merops nubicus
GCAGTCACAGTCCTGATGGAGTTCTGCGGTCCTCAAGTCCCAAAATCCAAAGCTTATATAACCCCAGGTTCAGTGGCAATGTCCAGTACCTCCCCCCAGGGGCCAGGAGTTTCACAGTAGGTCCTTTAACTCTGTGGATGGTAGGATATTTTTGGATTCCTTGATGAGCTGGGCCATTGTCAGTGCAGCTGGGTCCATGATGGTCCATTAGCAGTGAGGACTCTTCCTGCTGGGTGTGAAGGTGTTAACACCTCCCCAGATCTCTTTCCTTATCTGTTGTAGCCTGCAGTGTGAGGTCTGTCCTGGGCAGCTGCTACCAGTGGTTTGTTAACAGCCCACGAGCAGTGACATGGAGGGTGCAGAATACACAGTTCTTGGTTCTACCCACATAATGATAAACTGGTCCCAGCCCCTGTAACTATGACAGGGATGTTTAATATATCACTGGAAAAGTGGTTGCACACATACATTTGTGGACTTTTTTCAGTTTGCCAAAGAATGAAAAAGTATTCCAGTGCATGAATGACTTAAAGTTCTTGGAAAAATCTGTTTCTTAAGCAAATAATCTGAAGATTGTTTAGGTGAGAGACAAAATTCATCTGGTATTTAGCAATTTTAGTGAAGCAGGTGAAAAATAAGTCTTCAGGATAAAACTACTGGATTTCAGTCTTATATTACTGGTGCAGAGCACTGTGGTTATTTTGTTAAAGATACTGGTAATGTCACTGAATGAGTAAAATATCTGGGACACACAAGGGACATTAACACAATCGGAAAAAAATCACATAGTATAAGGAGTTCTACTTTATTAGATTTGTATGGCCAAATCCATATACATCAATTTTGCTTTGTTGTATTGTAAAAGGAAAATGGTGTCTGTGGTATACGATTCACATTACATAATTCTGTAAAAATAAAAGTACAGGTCTTTGGACAGCAATCAGATGCCCTTAGAATCCAGAAAATAACAGGCTCATGTTACAGAACTTCCTACCAAACTGCTTGTGCTGTTATTGGAGTCCTTCATTAATCTTCATCTGCATTTCCTTCTAAGCAGATGTGAGTTGTAATGCTCAGCATTGAGTGTTACTAAGGGCTGTGCTCACAGCTTTAGCTTTTTTTGGTTATCCGGTAATTGATCACAAGTTCTTTATAGCTATCTGCAGCCAGTGTGTGTGGAGAGAGGTGCAGCACAGTAGCTGTTTTGTTTTGTTTTGTTTTTAACGGGAGGTAAGTATTTTGCAGGGCAATTTGAAAAAGGGAAAGGTTAGCCATGTGCTGAAAATGTTATGTCCTGAAAATATGCACTGAAAATTTTATGTTGTCAATAGAGAATTCAGGTAGTAAGGAAATTGTTGCATTTTGTTAGAGCATTATTTCTGTGTTATTGTTCACCTTCCAAGCAACGCACAGGATTGTGTCTGTGACCATTGCTGGGATAAGAGGTACTTGGGTAAAGCCTCTAGGGAGAAAGTGTGATGGAAAGGGAAGGAGCTTGACTACCCTGAGCTGCAAACTCTTTCTCCAATAGTGACAAACATAAGCTGAGTGAATCTTTAAAAATTGTGCTGGTTGTCTGCCAAAATCTTGTGCTTGGGCAGCATGGATATGCATTAATTGTCTCTCCTTCCCTTCTCCCCTTTTCTACATTGCAAAGTGCTAAAAGGGGGACAGACTCACTCCTGTTCTCCGCTTTTCATACCACTTTTCCTCTTATTGAAGTTGCTTCTTTAGCAAAATGTAATAGAATGGTGAGGCCCTATGTCACAGGTAGTTATTGAGCAAAGGGACTTTATACCATCCTTTTTCCTTCTTGTTTGTGGGTATCTTAGTCGAATATCTGATAAAGACTTGTTAAGGCCTGTCCCAGGCTGCCCAGTGCAGTGGTGAAGTCCTCATCCCTTGAGGGGTTTCAAAGCCATGGAGATTTGGTGCTGAGGGACATGGTTTAGTGGTAACCTGGGTTAATGGTTGGACTTGATGATCTGAAAAGTCTCTTCTGACCTAAACGATTGTATAATTCTGTAAGACTCTAAATAGCTCTCAGATCTAACCTCTTGAAGTGTAGTGGGTCAGTTTGGGCAATAAGGCTTAAAAATTCATCATGGGCACACAGAGCCATGTCTCAGTCCCTCACTTCTAGAGTGAGGAAAGAGGCTACAGACAAGTTATCGCCAATTAGAGCATGATAAAAACTAACGTCACTGCAGCGTACTCAGAAATAAACAACATAGCTGTTTCATCTGCAATTGATTTTGGTGGGATTTTACATTTGCTTTTGCTGAAGATGATTTTGTTCTCAAGGGGGTGTTCATGAAGATAAGCCACGTTGAGGAATGTGGCTGTATCACTTGAAAAGGGTAAAATTTATGCTTTTAAAATAACACATAAGAGCATAAGATGTACCCAGACTGTATTCAGAAGCAGAACTAGTTGCTTTGTGAAAACAAGCTGAACAGAACCATTGCATAGGTGTGCTTCTTGCATGAAGAGTCTCCAAAGTGTTTGGAACAGCACCCTGGATGAGCTGGGTGTTGGGCACCAACAGCCCTAAAAAAGCCATTCCTTTTCAGGAATTTCCAGGAGAAATGGAGGCAAACGTCTTAATTCCATCGATGCTCAGGATTAGGGATGCTTCTTAAAGTGCAGGCTGAAAACATGGTGGAGGTTTAATCCATGCATTAGCACAGTCAGAAAGCTGCATGTTCCTGCTTGTTTTTTAAAATCTCTTATTTACAACCAAGCTTTTCAAGGGAAAATGTGTCATTCACCCCTTGATTTTTATCATGATAATCAGCTCCTTCTTTTTAATATATGATCAGCAGTGGTTAATACCATCCAAAGATGACATAAAGAGCAAATAAATCCATCTCTGCACAATCAAGTTTATATGTAGTGTCTGTAAAGGCTTTTCTTAAGACAAATTCAGCATTTTTTCCAGTTGCTCCCTAGGAAATAAAGATTTAAAAGTGTTTTATGCTGGATACCATTATGAATTATTAATTACCATTGTTAATGTGCATATATAGCTGAATTACAAATTAAGTTGTTTGACTAGACTTTTTCAGAAGCAACGATATTGATTGGGTGTTATTTTTCTCTTTCCTGGTAAAAATTAAATCTTTTTCTATAATGAAGGTGACCCTCTAACAGATTAATGTAAGTTTTAGCATGATATCCTTTTCAAATCAAGTCTCTGCTAATCTTTGAAATTAAGACATCACTGATGTGAGTAGAGGGGAAGGATACCATCCCTTTTAAATTTTCACTCCAGACAGGTATCTGTGACTAAGTTAAAAATAAAAAAGACAATGCTTTTTACTGTGAATGGTCTTTGTAATGTAAATATATATAAACACAAGGATTTTTTCTTTCTTTTTTCTTTTTTTTTTTCTTTTTTTTTTAATATATCAAAGCTTGGATCTTAAGGGGAACAGCAAAAAGTGCAGAAAAACGTAAAATTTGCAGAACCTGCACATTTTTGTGTCTTACTTCTGTCATTGGAACAGTATGAGGAATACTTGATGTAAATCTAGCAAGATCACTAAGGTGCTATTCCTAAAAGCCCGTGCAGTGTTTTCTTGCTTTGAAGAAAACAGGTTTCTACCAGTTACATGAGATTTCAAGACAATATTTGGTTTTGGTCATATCAAACTAGATGACCTCACTTAAATCTTAGCCCCTGACGTTCAAAATTTACTGAAGCAATGAGGCCAAAGTACAATTAGGCACTTTACTGTCGGCTGTTTTTCTTCATACGTATCTACTGTTTTTTTGAAGTTGGCTGTTCCCAAATCAGAGTTCCTGATCTCTCTGCCCAAGCTCTTTCTGTTATATCCTTCTGGGTGGTGTTTTTTGTTGCCATTGCTGTTGAGGCAAATGACCAAATTGTCTTCCTTTCCAGTGTTTCCTTTTTTTCCTTGCATCTGGGTCATGCAAGAAGTTAAACAGTGCCAGGCCTTGCAATTGTCTGTACTGTAAAATGTTAGTTTTGGTCTCTGCAGTTAGCATAGCCCAGAGAGTGGTCCCAGCCAACAGGCTGGATGTGACCATGCTGTTTGGGCTGTTAAGAGTTCAGCTGTTTGGACACAAGCTGTGCAGTGACAGGTGGTGAGTGTGGGTACTTTCATTTAATGGTACAGGATGTAATGTGCACCCCAAATTGTCACAACATGCTGAGTAAAATTTCTAAATTTTCATTCTCTCTCTTCAGCCAGATTTCTTAACGAGGTTACAAGCATTTCATGTCCCAGCTACTCCATCTCTGTTTTGTTGTGTTATTAACCCAGCTAAGCTATGATCTAGCCAAAAGAGAGATGAAAATTTTCATACTTGCCCTGCATTTTGATCTCAGCTTGTTCCATTTGTCCATGTCATTTCTTACACCTTGTGCCAGTGATGGTATTCTCCATTCCTTTAGTCATTTCCCCATATCCCTTTTTCCTGCCTCAACAAGGAACTATCTTCTGAGCATGGACACCTTTCTACAAGCTTGTGGTGAACCATCCTGCTTTATTCAAATCCCTCCTGAAATGTCTCTCTACTAACAAAAGCAGTAAGTGGGAAAGAAGAGAAGACAAAAGAAGGAAAGATGGCCAGAACCAGGAGATGGGACACAAACTCTACTGAATAGCACTGACATTCATCCATGCTTCTTTCCTCAGTTCCATGTTTCTTCAGGAGTGATACTTCTGGGCATGTTCAATTCACTCTGATAGTAATTTGGGAGGTGACTGCATGTTACACACAACTGCAGTCACCTTAGTAATGCACTCATGAACCGTTCCAATTAAGCAGTCCATTACAGGGAAGCAAAGGTTACTTTTTCTCCAGAACTGCAGCTCCCTCTCAAATGACCACGTAATGGAGGATTACCTGGAAACGAAGACACCAGGAAAAAGCAGTAAAGATCATTTACATTGGACTTGATGATAATAACTGGCTGTCAGAGAGTCTCCTATTCACAATACTTATGTTTCTTCTCTTACCCACACTTGTTATGCCTCGTCATTCCTTGCCTAATGATTTATTTATACACTACCAGTGAAAAGCTCTGCTATCTTGATTGCTCTTTGCAGTCCCCTAGAAAGCAGAATCATACTGCAGAGGGAAGTAATGTGCTTCACAGTGTCTCACTGCCCTGATATTGCTTTCCAAAACCCCTTCAACCTGCGAAGGTGCAGCTGTACTCCACAGCTCATCTGTGGAGGTTCCCTGAGCTTTTTTGATAAATAGATTGCTAGTGACCTCCTTTGGGTGCTCACCCCTCAAGCCAAGCTCCTGAAAGCCGTCAATAAAGGCAGGAGATGCAGCTGGGGCAGTAATAGGGTATAGATCAGTGTTAAGGAGATGTTATTAGAGTGGCCAACCATGCTGACTGACCAACTTTTTGTGGAAAATAGCTATTCTAAATCTCACTTTGCCATTTTTTGAGATGTGTGGCATAAAAATTGAGGAAGGCCCAGCTGCTCCCACTCATCCAAGTCCTGTTACAGTATGCTTGGACGTGTGCAAGCAACTTCAAAGGGGCTTTTACTGTCTTTGCCTGGAGAATCATGATGTCACCCCATAATGGAAGCTGTGACTCTAGTTATTGACCTGCTGAGAAGGTGACCTCCAAAGTGGGCCTGGAGAACCACTGCATCTCTTGCCAAGTCCTGCAGTTTGAACAGTGCCAGATTGCTCAAGTAGGTGAGTCTTCATATACACCTGAGGTCTTGTCAGATACCCTGAGTCAGAAAAAAGTTATGCAAGAAGTTTATCTGTTTTAAAACGTTTTTATGATTTAGCCATTCAGTTGTTCTCTCTAGAAGCTGTCTGAAAGCTTATGTAGGAGAAAGGAACGTCTGAGAAGAGCAAAATGAAAGCTGAGGTGTGAGGAGCTATTGTTCAGTCACTGATAAAAGAGACCTGATATGCTGCAAAACTGCAGGAGAGGTTTTAACAGGCTCTTTGTAATCCTGTGTCTGTCTGACGCCTTCATGCCTGGTACTTCTTCTGGTGGCCAAGTAGTCTTTGTGACTCCAGCAGTATGTATTTGTGCTCCATGCTTTTTATTTCATGAAATAGTTGGTTTTGCAGCATTTTTAACGTTTGCAGCCATTAGACAGGCATCTGCATTTTGCACTTGCAAGGAACAAATGACATTGATCTGTCTGGGGTTCATATCTGAAAGGATTGTTTTTGGGATCTCTCATACTAAATGACTTCAATATCCTACTGCCACACAAACCACAGCTTTAATTTACACCAGAGCTCCGCTGGGAAAAACCTGTGAAATGGAGAGAGAGAATCTGTGTCTTTTCCAACCTCCTGCCAGGGTTGCTCTGCCTTCCTCTGTTGGGGCTTTCCTGGGTACAAAGTTGTGCTGCCTCTCAGAGAAGTTGTCCATGCTCCAGTGGCACCCATATTGATTTGTCTCAGTGTATTGTGAGCTTGCTGTGTATTTGAGACTTATAATTTTAGCTAGGAAAGAGAGAGATGTTCTAGAATCCAGCTTTATTGGTCATGGTTTTAAGAATGCTTGTGATCTGAAAAAGATGTGAAAGGTTGTAATTATTCAAAACTATGCATTTTATTTTCCCTGTTTATAGTGGTTTCACCAGAGGCCAAAGGTTAATATTTCTGCTGCAATTTATGGCAGCAATGCTGAAGCAAGCAGTGTAACTGTTTGCTTCTTGTTCAACTTTTTGGTGAATATAGCTTCTGATTACTTTCCAATTTACAATTTTCTAAAGAACTGGAATAAAAGGTGCAGTTTTCTGAGCTTTCAAATGCAAACGGATTTTTAGAATGATATTCAAATATTTTATAGCTACAGGATTTATACATGCTGATATATTTATGATGATAGTTGTCAAGGCAAATCTTGTTAATATAAGAAAAATAGCCTAATTTTCACAAGTAATTGAGGTGGATTATTCCTAAGTAAATATAAATCCTGATGAAATTTCATGTTTACTCTTTCCATTACAAATTGAAAAGCAAATATTTTTTTGGCAATATTTTAAGGTTCCTGAATTTTGGAACAACAGTTCGTAAATGAATGTAGCTTTGGCAGTAAGTGTACACAAAAATGTGCCTTTGCTAATGTTTTTTAAAAAAA
>NW_008605492.1:0-2754 GCF_000691845.1 Merops nubicus
TGAACAAGCCCAACTCCCTCAGCCTGGTGTCTAGATTTCAGTTTAAGCCCTGGGGGTTTACACCTTTCTCTGCTGGGTCAAACAGCACATCCAGAGGCCCAGCAGCTCTTTTTTATCCACCTCTTGTATAACAGTTATGGTACCTGCTCCATCCTCTCCAGTTTTTTAAAGATTTTTAAAAAAATATCCATAGCTCTAGATTATATAATAGATATTAATATATAATATACACTAACATAGAGCTAAAAAAGAAAAATCAGTGAACTATTATCATTAGGTAATAGAATGAAAAATATCACTGAGGTACCAAAATCCCTCTAATGCAGCTAACTCTGAATGAAAACCTAAGGGAAGAAGTTGCAAGGCTCAGATTTTGGAGCCTGGGGCTGGAGCAGACCCTGCAGGCACTGCCTGTGGTGGCAGCAGCTCCGTGCCAAGAGTTCTGCCCAACAACCCTCCCCTGGGTGGGCAGGAGAAACTCACCCCATGGAGGGATCACTGCAAAGAGCTGCTGCTGCCACGAGCCTGGAGCTCAGAGCCTCCCTTAGATTACAGAGGGTCTCTGAAGGTTGAGCTCTGGATTAACCAGGAGTAGAACTCAGACACAGCCTGAGAATGCCCCTGTGGCTGCCCAGCCTGTGAAGCACTTTATTCTGTGAGCACTGACAATTTATCCCTGTCATTTCAACATGGAAACTTCATCAAAGAGGCTCTGAAGCTTCTTCTCCAGCTTTGGGTGGGCTGTCTGTAGGTATGAACCTTTGGAGTTTCTCTGGCTGATGAAATAACTGACACTCCTCTTCAGCTCACTCCTCTGGACAATAAATAACAAGCACTTCATGCCCTTTTTGGCTCCACTCCTCTGGACAATAGATGATCAGCACTTCATGCCCTTTTTGGCTTGTTTTCCCTGTCGCCGTCCTGGCAAACCATTCTCTGAACTCTATCTACACAATTCATTTTCAGAGCTGTTTCTATTGACCACAGAGTCGTAGAATGGTTTGGGTTGGAAGGCATCTACCTGCTTCTAAACCCACTGTGCAAAGGGCACGCTGGCAGCTGCTGGCAGTGCCAGGGCCCAGGCTGGGGGGTGCCCAGTCCCCGTGCTTACCGCAGGAGCCTGAGCTCGGCCAGCAGCGTGGGGTTCTGCTGGGCCTTCTCGGGGGTGGGCTGGGAGGCTTGCTCGTGCTCCAGCCTGAGCCGCTGGATCTCCTGCAGGATCTCCCTGTGGACAGGACAGAGGAGAAGGTGGGTCAGCAGCTCGGCTCCCCTGGGCCTGGCCCAGGCTGGAACGCGGGGCGGGGAAGGCGGCGCTGCCCTGGCACACACACGGGCTGCTCATCACCCCATGAGGATGAAATCCCTTCAGGCCCCAAAACCTCCCCTGCAGAAGGGGCTCAGGGGGTGCCCGAGGAGAAGACAAAACCCCCCCTGGGCACGGTGGGCACTGCAGAACGGGCTCGAGGTGGCCCCACCCGCCCCCCCCCCCAGCCCCCGCTGCTCCCCGGCAAGGCTCCGGGCAGGCCGGGGGCTCCCTGGGGCACCAACCAACCCGGTGGTCTCCAGGGGGAGGTGATCACCTCTGTGAGACCCCTGCCCACCTCTCAGCCCTGGTTTGGCTGCAGGTCCTGTGGAGCCCAGGGTGAGGACCTGGCACCCCCAGCCACGGGCACCCTCGCCGAGCAGGGAGTGAAATCCCCGAGAGTGATGATGAGAACCTGCAGTTCCCAGAGCCAAGGTGAGCATCTCCAGCTCTCCCCTGCTGCTCTGAGCTGCTGAGCTCTCCTCCAGGGTACCCCACCAGCCCAGCACTGGGGGGCTGGGGTCTCCTGAGCGATGCCAGAGCCCCTGAGGTCTCCTGGGAGCACACTGAGCTGTGAAGGCTGCACGTTGAGAGCACGGAGGTGTTCCCAGGCTCTCCAGGAACTGGTTCTCCTCCAAACTAACCTCAAGAAGCATTTTTACCTGGTGTGCTGCGGGTGCCTTGGCAGGCAGGGAGCTGACACGTGCCAAGGGGTGCAGCTGGAGCAAAGGGAGAGCTGAGCAGGGCTACGAGGAGAGCACAGCAGCGAGGAGAGCACAGCAGTGAGACCACCCCAGTGAGGAGATGACTCCACTGGGCACCCAGAGGGGCTCTGCAGGTAGCCCAGGGGCTGCCTGTGCTCTGCAGCACACGGGGTTTGCAGCTGCTCAACTGTTTGCTCCTTAGAGCTGCTCCCTCTTCATTCTCCCAGCCAGAGAAACATGAGCTCCAAATGCAGGTGCTGAAGAAGCAGGTGGAATATTATGATAAAACCAGAGAGAACTCTTAACAGTCCTCTGGAGGAAGAAGAATCACAGAGTGATGGGGTGGTTTGGGTGGGGAGGGACCTTCCAAGGTCACCCAGCCCAACCCCCTGCAGGGACAGGGACATCTGCAGCTAGAGCAGGGTGCTCAGAGCTCATCCAACCTCCCCTGGGATGGTTCCAGGGATGGGGCAGCGACCACCTCTCTGGGCAGCCTGGGCCAGGGGCTCAACACCCTCAGCAGTAAAAATCTCTTCCTTCTCTCTCTTCTAGATCTCCCTCTTTTAGTTTAAAATCATCACCCCTTGTCCTGTCACAAGTCTAAGCCCTGGCAGCCCCCAGCAGGTCTCCCCAGCTGGAGCCTTCTCCTCTCAGCTGCCCCAGCCCAACTCTCTCCTGCTGGGCTCCCAGCAGAGGGGTTCCCCCCTCGGGGCATTGCTGGGGCTCCTCGGGCCCCGCTCCAGCAGG
>NW_008605492.1:2837-12025 GCF_000691845.1 Merops nubicus
GCCCACGCTGCTGGGGGGGCAGCCCAGGCTGGGGGGGCTCCTGGCCAGAAGGAATCCATCCCCTACAGCCCATCTCCTCTTTCTTCCAGGCTTCCTGGCTTCTCCAGGCTTTTCTGTCTCCCAGCAGGAGGACAAACCCTGCTTATCCTTCCCCAGCTGAGCTCCCCCACCCCAGCTGCTCTCCCCAGCACCTCCTCACGTCACTTCTGTCCCTGCCACCCCAGCTCCTGCCCCACCCCGTGCTGGATGTTTCTGGGTTTGCTCCAGGCACACTCAGCAACACCCACAGTGGTTTTAGGGAGCCCAGTGAGGAAGATCAACCTGCTCCTGGGGAGTAAAGGCCCCAGCAGCCACATCCCCCTGAGCTACCTGGTGATGAGGCAGCCTCACCCTCCAGCAGATCTGGGAAACAACCTGGTTGACATCCCCCAGAGGTGGAGCCCAGCAGAGCCCCAGGACTACCAGCTTCCCCCTGCTCAGGAGCTCCCAAGGCAGCCCTGCCCACAGCTGCCTCTCACCTGTTCTTGTTCTCCAGCTCTGCTATCAGCTGCCTCTGCTGCTTGTTGGCATCGAAGCTGAAGCCCAGGTCTGTAGGTGGGCGAGGCTGGGGGTGAGGAAGAGAGAAAAATCAGACAAAACAGGAGTTACCTGTGAGCACCTCTGGCAGTTTGGAGCCCGCCCCGTGTCCCCTGGGTGCTGTGGAACGACACAAACAGCCCAGGCTGCAGAGCTGTGGAAGGGGCTGTGCTGGGATGGACTCTGGGGTGTGCTGGGGGCTGGCTTGGTCTGATCTCAAGGTGGGTGGCTGCTGAAGGGGTGACCTGGCTCACTGTCCTCACGACCTGTCTGAAGGATTTTCTTTGCCATGCTTTTTTAAAGGCCTTCAGAACAAAAGAGAGCACATCTACCTGCTCCTAAAGCATGACAGGCTTCTCTGGGAAGAGATGCACCTACACCTTTGATCAGAGTCTTCCAGTGAAACACTGACCCCCCCACAGACCAGCCAGTGGAGAGAAGTGAGAATAACACAGCTCATCAAGGAATGGTTTGGCTTGGAAGGGACCTGGAAGATCACCTAGTTCCACCTAGCAGCCAGCAGGGACAACTTCAACCAGACCAGGTTGCTCCATAAAAAAACATCTCTGGGCAACCTGTGCCAGTGTCTCACCACCCTCAGAGTGAACTTCTTCCTGCATCCATCCTTTTCCAGTCTGAAGCCATCCCCTCTTGTCCTGTCAGAGCCTTATGAACAGGATTATTCACAGTCATGGCATTTCAGCATGGCCACTGCCTCTGGAAAATCCAACTCCTCTCCACCCTTGGAAAGCATCAGTTGATGGGACATTGTTGAACAAATGCATTTCCCCAGTGAGTCCTGACCTTTGTGGCTGGCACCTTCCACCAGCTGCCATCACCCCTCCTGAGGACAGGACTGGGCAACTAAACAAGCACCTGCAGGTCAAGTTTATGGGCCAAGGAGTGAGAGAAACCACAGGGGCTGAACTGGTTCAGTGCCTTTTCCCAGTGGAATCTTAAGATGCTGCCTAGGAGCTCCAGCACGACTTGGAACTATCCTTCAGGCCCTCAGACACAAGAAGCTGTCCACTCAGAGCTGGGGAGGCATCTTCTACCAGGGACAGGTCTCCCTGCCTAAGGAACACCTTTATAGTAAACCACCGAGTATAAAATACATTAAAATACAAAATTCTTGGAGAAATTGGAGAAATGGTTTGAAAAAACAGGTGCTATTCTTTAAGTCAAGTGCAAAGTCTCCTATTTACCTGTGACCTGAGCCCAACGGCCGAGGCAGCAGCTCTCCAGGCACAGATTTCCAGAAGAGTCCAGTTCACAACCCAGACATGAGCAAAAAGAGCTCCTGCTGAGCCCAGGAATGGTCAGTGTGGAGCAGTGTCCTGGGTTCTACACTAAATCCCTCGTCCCTGCTCTCTGACAGTCAGCTGCAGCTCCCAGCCTGAGCACCAGACTTTAACAACCAGCTAGGGATTGAGTGGAGAAAGAGGGTGAAGAAGAATGACCAGAGGTGTGGAAATGCTGACCTGTGGAAAATGCCTGTGGGTAGGTCTGGGCTGGCCTCTCCCCCAGAGCCAGGGGAGCCACGAAGCTCTCAGGGCACTCCAGCTTTGAGAGTGTGGGTGCAGGCTGCACGGAGAGTCTTCACCTTCACACCACTTGGTTACTCACAGAGATAAGGTATAAGATGGGTTCCTGCCACCAAGAAGGACCCTGAGGGGCTGGAGCGTGGCCAGAGAAGGGCAACGGAGCTGCTGGGGAAGGGTCTAGAGCCCAAGTGTGGGGAGGAGCCGCTGAGGGAGCTGGGGGTGCTGAGCCTGGAGCAAAGGAGGCTCAGGGGAGACCTTCTGGCTCTGCACAGCTCCTGCCGGGAGCCTGAGCCAGGGGGGGTCGGGCTCTGCTCCCAAGGAACAAGACAAGAGGAAAGGGCCTCAAGTTGCCCCAGGGGAGGTTTCAGTTGTCCCTGAGGAACAATTTCTTGCCCTGGAGGGTTGCCCAGGGCTGTGCCAGGCTGCCCAGGGCAGTGGTGGAGTCCCCACCCCTGGAGGGGTTCCCAAGCCGTGGAGATGTGGGGTGAGGGACACGGGGCAGTGGGGACCTGGCAGGGCTGGGGGTGGTTGGACTCCAGGAGCTGAAAGGTCTTTACCAACCAAAACGACTCTATGATTCTTTGGTTCTAAGATTAACTAAGAACTCAGATTTTTTTTTGTTTTCAGCTCTTTTGTTGGTAGGAAGGAGTCTTTGTGTTCATGTTGCATTCTCAGGTGGCTTTTCCAGCAGCTCAAGCACTGTGTTTATTTCCGAGTGTTTCCTCTGCAGCTCCAGGAGCCTGGGAGCCTGGCCCAGCACAGCTCTGGAGCCTTTGCACAAACCCTGGCATCCTGCCCCCAGAGCCACAGGCCAGCCCAGCAGGCAGAGGGTTCCCTGGGGCAGGCCAGCACCTCGCCGTGGCCTGTGTGGAAACACAACCTTTCACTGGCAGGGCACAGAGTGGACACCCGGCTCGCTTCCTGCTGCCTTTCTCCAGCCTGGATGACTGCAGGCTGTGCAGCAGACAGCTCAGTGACCCCTGGCTGCAGAGGTCTGAGGATGTCCCTGCTCTTCTGAAACCATCAGATTTCTTGGGCAAGAGGGTAAAAGGATTACTGGGGGTAAAAGGATTCTGAGGAATGACTGAGAAGCTGGTGGACAAGGTGGGAGACCTTTGCTTGATCTATGGGTTTCAAATTAGGATGACTGCAGGCTGTGCAGCAGACAGCTCAGTGACCCCTGGCTGCAGAGGTCTGAGGATGTCCCTGCTCTTCTGAAACCATCAGATTTCTTGGGCAAGAGGGTAAAAGGATTACTGGGGGTAAAAGGATTCTGAGGAATGACTGAGAAGCTGGTGGACAAGGTGGGAGACCTTTGCTTGATCTATGGGTTTCAAATTAAATTCCTAGGGGTATTGCAACATCTCAGAAGGGATCAGTCCTGACTGTTACAGCACAGAAGAAATGTGGAGACCTTTTCTTGGCCCTGTTGCTGCTGGGAAGCAGCTCCACGGAGGAGGGCCTGGGAATTCTGCTGGATAACAAGTTCACCAGGAGCCAGCAGGTCAGGGAGGTTCTCCTGCCCCTCTGCCCTGTCCCAGTGAGGCCACCTCTGGAGTGAGGCCTCCTCTCCATCACCCAGCCACTGAAGGTGTGGCTACCTGTCTCCTGCTGTGCTGGTGCTCAGCAGGGATGCTGTGGCCTCAGCAGTCCTGAGAACATCCTCCAAATGGCAAATCCCATTTTCTCTCAGCAAGAATATTCAGAAGAAGATCTTAAAATCCTTCCTATCACACAGGAGCAGTAAAATCTCCTGGCCCTGTAGTTTAGTTGTCCCATGAACAGGGCACTGAACTCAAGAGAGAGAATGATGCTGGAACTGCAGGTCACAGAGCCACAGCCTGAGCTCTGGCTGGAAGGGACTCCTGAGGGCAAGAGAGGCCAAGTCCTGGTACCTGTACTGAGGAGCATCCAGACCTCACCCCAGTGAACCTGTTCAGGTGCCAGAAGATGTGCTGACAGTGTTGGGTTGGTGACCTGCTGCACCCCTGGGGAGCAGCTCTCCAGGAGCAGTGAAGCTTCTGCCTCAGGGGCACCAGGTTCCAGGTTCCTTGGACCTCAGGAGGTCGTGGAAAAGTCTGACCCAGCACTTCAGCTGCCCACCCCCGTGGGATCACAGTGTTCTCTCGGGTCACCAGACAAAGCAGAGGAGGGAA
The DNA here is from genome assembly GCF_000691845.1 of Merops nubicus. Lineage (NCBI taxonomy): Eukaryota > Metazoa > Chordata > Aves > Coraciiformes > Meropidae > Merops > Merops nubicus. The sequence goes on from NW_008605492.1 coordinate 7,114, forward strand.
GAAGTAACAAAACTGCCCCATGGAACTGGTGTGCCCAGGAGAGGAGCTGAGCCAAGGGCTGAGCTGTGGCTCCGTCCTGCAGGGTTGTGCCATGGGCAAGCTGGTTGGCTTCTTCCCTCTCTATTTAAAAAATACTGATGAAATAATGCCTGGAGCCTACGAGAAAAGCTGCGTGGAGGGGCTCTGATGAACACTCCTTGGCTGTAGGTAGCTGTGGTGAGATAAGATGATGATGGTGGGCTCCAGCAGTGCCTGACGCTGAGGGAGGAGCAGCGACCACACGCAGCTTCCAAAAAAGAGCAACGTGGGCAAGAGCCTGATTACTGAAACTCATCCACAGCACTCAGCCTACTCCCCCACTCCCCCGTGGCTGACTGCTCTCTCCTGCTTAGGGCTCGTGCTTCTCCCAGCAGCAGGGCTGCACAGCTCAGCAGGGACGGGCCCCGGGGACCTCTGCTCCTGCCTGCCACGGTGGGTCACTCCATCACAAGTCATGGAGCAGCAGAGATGTCTGGGTCACAGACCAGACCCTGCCCTGTGCTGGTGTGGATCCACCTCCCAGCAGAGCCTCGGGAGGATTTGGGACAGTGCTGAGGAGAAAGGGGGGAAAAAACCCAGCGGAGGTGGAGCAGGTGGGAGAGGAGCTGGAGGAGGTGTTGCCTTGGAGGAGGGGGGGTGGTGTGCAGGACACTGAAAACAGAGGGCCTAGGGTCTAAGAGGTCCAGCTGGAGATGGTTGTAGTCACCTGAGACCCAGGAAAGCCCTCGGGGGAGGGTGTGCAGCCCCCTCAGGGGCAGGATGGCCTCTGCTGGAGTGATGGGGCAGCACTGAGGTGGGATCCCATACATCCTGCAGGGGGTTTTGTGAGGGCAAGGAGGTGAGGGGCTGGGGACACAGGACATCATCTTCAGGTCCCACTTGTATCCAAAAGGTGATGCTGGATGGGAACTATCAGCTTGTTTCTTACCTTGGGCTGACAGCCTGAACAGAGAGCAGAGGGGGACAAGCAGGTGAAGCTGGGATCTCTGGAGCTGGGATTTAAGGGAAGTTTGGTTTGGTTTCCTTCATCTCCTCATCTGGTCACCTTCTGCTCGTGTCTCCCCTGCTTGCTAGCTCACCAGTCTGGCAAAACCAGCCCCCATGGCCTGCAGCACTGTGACCCAGCCCAGACTGGCCAAACCCCTTGGTGCACTCCCCCTTCTCCTCCCCACCCCATTCACTGCTCTTCTTTAAGAAGAAACAGACTCAGGCTTCAAGAGTGAACTCTGGGATCTGTCTGGAATCGTTCTGCCCCAGTAAGACTCCCCCAAAACCATTACTGGGACACATCTGCATTCACAGGGCGGGTGCCACTTGCTGCAGACACCATGTTAGAAATGCAGCCCATTACGTCAAGAGGTAGCTGGAGAGGACACCAAGGAATAATTTCATGCACATCAACCTATCCCAGGTATTCCCAGCAGATCCTGGTCTGTCTTGGGTTTAAGTTCTCCACTGACAAATGTTCCATATGGTGGTTTGCTTCCATTCTCCCTTTGCAGTAAGGTCCAGATTCGTAGAAAACTAGAGCTGGGAGGAACCCCTGGAGGTTTCTGGTCCATGTGCCACTCAAAGCAGGGCCCACCCACAGCAGGTTCCTCCAGAACTTGTCTAGCTGAGCTCTGAATGCCTCCGAGGAGGAAGATTCCAGTTATTCTCCAAACAACCTTTTGGACAACAATATCTGACCATTATTATGGTGAAAAAGTTCTTCATATATTGTTTGAATTTCTCTTCTTGCAGCTTCTGCCTGTTCCTTTCTGCTGCTTCCTGTCCTTTCTGAGGTGGGTTGACCTTGGCTGGCTGACAGGTCCCCAGGTCCCTGGCTGATCAGGGAGCTGCAGACAGGCAGCAATGAGATTCTCCTTCACTCCTTCACCTTCTCTTCTCCATCTGCACGCAGGGCTGGCGCTGGGACACGCTGAACTTCATTGAAGCTGCCAAGGACTCTCCAGTTCACACCACGCAGCTGCAGTCACCTACTGGCTTCAGAAGTTCCTCTCTGTTCATTTTGAACTCCCCTGACTCCAGCTTCCCTGCTGTAACTGCTGTTAAGTGATGCACCTTCAGCAGTATGGATGCAATCGACCCACTGGGCTTCTCTGCAATGATCTCATTCCTGACGACTTGAGTGCTCTCATTCCTCACCACTCTTCTGTACAGCTTGTCACCAAAAAGTCTTATTGACTCCCCTGCTTCTGATGGGTCTGAAAGTCTTTTTACCATTCGTGTCAGCCTCTCCTGTGAAGAGCTCTTCAAACTCCTTTCCCATCTCTCAATCTCCTGTAAACATTTCACCAGCCACATTTATAGGCTTGCTGTCACAGAACCCTTGAATTGTTGAGGTTGGAAAAGCTCTTTAAGATCATCAAGCCCAAGCACTTTCTTTCCATTTGGGCAAGGTCCCCATGTCCTGAATGCCACCTTTCCTCAGGACACCCTCCTCAGCCTACCCATGGAAAGCATGTTTGGCATGGGTTTGTTTTCTGAGTTTGGACAGATCTCCTGAGCTCCTGCTACAGGATTTGTAGCAGCCTCCAGGCAGCTTTGGGGCTCCTGCTTTTTGCACTGATCCTTTAAGGGTTTTTTCTCATTTTTCTAAGTTTCACTGTTATCTAGTTCTCTTTTATGGACTCGAGTATCCCCACGCTGGATTTCCTTGGTGTGCTCTGTCCCCTCAGCCTCTCCAAAGGCTGACTCTGACAGCCACACACAGGGGTGTGATGGTTTCCACTGCAGGTCACCCCACACTGTCAACCCCACTGGGACCCATCCAGCTGCATGCTCAGGACCAGATCCAGGAGCAGATCTCCTCCTAAACCTGGCTGCTCCCAGCAGCACCATTCCTTGCATTCCAGAGTGCTTCTGCCTCTCCCTCTGGAAAGGCACTGAGCTGTCCCTGGGTGGGCAGCTGAAGTCTCCCACAGGTTCTCACAGCCCACGTCCCAGTCCCTGATCACTGCCCCTGTCCCATCACGGGGGTGGGATTTCTTCCTCATTATTATGAATCTGGAACTTCAGCCCCTGAGGATTCTGCAGCTCTTCCCCTAGCCAGTGAACGTGACACCCATCTACCAGAAGGGCTGGGAGGAGGATCTAGGCAGCTAGAGGCTTTTTGAAATTTTTAATGGTTGGACACGATGATTTAAAGGTCTCTCCAAACCACAAGGATTCTTTGATTCTCTGTCTGTGATGTTTTTATGCTGTTCCACTGGGTTTTTCCTTTATGTTCAAGGCCATCCCCTCGCCTGCACATCCTCCTCCATCAGTCCTGTGAAGCTGGAAGCCTGGCTGATATACACTCCATGGGCATCTTCCTCCTACTGGATCTCACAGGTTTTCATCTGATGTTCCCCGTTTTAATTCCATATGGGAGGAAAAAATGGTTCTTCTAATTCTTAGGTTTTGGATTTCCTAGTCTCTAATTTACTCCTGTCTCTCTGTTTCAATGTTATAAGAGTTCAGGCTGGAGCAGAGAAGCCTCAGAGGGGATCTGAGCAGTGCTGAGCAAGAGCTAAAGGGCCCCGGGGGGCAAGAGGCTGGGGCCAGACTCTGCTCAGTGGTGCCAGGGACAGGACAAGGGGCAACGGGCACCAACTGGAACCCAGGAGGTGCCACCTGAGCAGGAGGAGAAACTTCTCTGCTGGGAGGGTGGCAGAGCCTGGCCCAGGCTGCCCAGAGAGGCTGTGGAGTCTCCTGCTCTGGAGAGATCCCAAACCCTCCTGGCTGTGCCCCTGGGCACCCTGCTGGGGGTGAGCTGCTGGAGCAGGGCTGGGATGGGATGATCCCCAGAGGTCCCTCCCAACTCCCCCTTGTTGGGATTCTGTATTTAGAATACAGTGACTGGCTGGCAAATCTCAGGCTCCTGGAGACCCCCCAGACAAGGCTCTGGCAGGGGAGGGGGATCTCCTGCAGGCAGGGAACAATTAGAACCTGCCAGGAAGCAGAACTCTTTAAACAACTCAGAATCCCTTGGAACAGGAGAAGTGGATCCAGCTCAGCTGATGGGTGTTTCTGGCCTGTGAATAAAGAGTGGAGGCAGTAAATAAGCTCAGGATTCCTGGCTGCAGAGCTGGGGTTGCAATGGAAACGCCCTGTTGTGACTCTTATCCCTTCTGTGCCACACTTGGCCACACTCTGGCACCTACCCCACCACGGGTCAGTACTGCACATGAGAAGAAAGCAGCAATTCCTTACAGGCCTTTGAAAGTCTCAGTAAACTCTAAATGCCACTTCATTTACCTCGGGACAAGTGGCTTTTTTTGACCTCTTCCAGAACCATGAAGAAACAGGTTGAGGTGATTTACACATTTCTAAATGATCAGGTTCTTTCAGGATGAATCTTGTGCCTCTTTAGCTTTCCTCATACTTCACTGCTACTAGAAAAAAGTCAAGTCATGAGTAAGAATTTTTCCATCATCTTGCAGAATGAGCCTGACTGGGCACTTACTGTCCCTGCAGCTTCCACTGCTGATGAGGATTGCACAGAAATCTCCTTTTCTACACCAGGATGTTTGCCCTGTATTGCTCCAGCACTTCAGCACGAGCACAGTCCTGGTGAAGGGAGGGCTGCAGAGACACACACCCTGTTGGATGGCCAACGTGTGACAGCACAACTGTCTTTTGTTTCTTTTTCACCAGAGGGAACTGGCTGGGCACATGCAGGTGAGAAGGGCAGAGTATTGGCTGAACACACACTGAGGGAGTGAGGGGGCATGAGGCCACCTTGCTGGAAAGGCCTTGGCAGTATTTATATGACAAACAACTTATGAAAAGGTGAATGAGGACACTGAGGTCAAGAAGCTGCTCTAGCCACACTAACAAACACGTGGCAGGAGACACTCTGCCAGAGTGGTGAGATACTGGCTGGAGA
>NW_008605493.1:0-6763 GCF_000691845.1 Merops nubicus
ACCCGCCTCCTGCGCCCCGGACCGGGCCCACATCGCGAGGTCGCCACCGCTGGCGTCCTTCGGGGCTTTCACTTGGGTTTCCTTTTGTTTTTTCCGCCTTTCCTCCTTTTTTTCCCCTTTTCTCTTTCTTTTCGTTTTTCCCTCTCAGTTTTAATTTTTTTTTTTTACTTTTACACCAGAAGAAGTATTTGCTTCTTTCCCAAGCACCAAGCTCAGCCTCAGAAGAGCACAGGGCTTTTCATTCAGATCCTCGCCTGTAAAGCTTCCCTGCAGTGGCTGTGGTCAGGCCTGGCATAGCGCTGGTTCACGGGGGCTGGGGACTCTGGGGGGGATCTGTTTGGCCTGGAGCAGGGGGAGATCTTGCTGGCAAGTGGCTTCTCTGTGCTCAGTAGTGCTTGGCACCTCATTGCTTTAAGTTTGTGGAAGTAGCCTGCCAGATGGACAGGAGTGCCCTGAGGGAAAAAAGCTGCAGGTTAAGCTCATGTCTTAAGATATTAGGAAACCACCACAGGAAAATTTTCAGTTGGGATGTGAACCTTTTGCATGTTAAAGTCAGCACTCCATGAAATGCAAATTAATAGGTGTCTATGTTTAGCCAGCTGTTCTATCACCCAGTGACCACCCCCATTTCCCCTCAAGAAGCGGAATCAGGAAAAGGAAAGGAGAGCTGTGGGATGAAATGGAAACAAATTTAATAAAGTAATAATAAAACCCCTAATATTATTATTAATGGAAAGTACACAAAGTTATATTCAGCACACTATTCAGGCTAGTAATACTAAAACAAAGGTTAACTTTGGGCTTGGAGAGAAAGTGTTATGTTCAGGAAAGAGTTTGTTGTTACTTATTAGTTAGCAGTCTTACATGCAGTCAGCGTTCTGAGAGAGATGAGGCTCCCATGTTAGATAACCCATCTGGATCCCCTAACTTGAACAGCCAAGAACATGTTAACTTCTGAAAGAGGTGGTGGAGTTCAGCTCGGGTTCACCTCAGCCACGTGTTTCATAGGTAGGCAGGACTGCTCCATGTGGTGTGCACCAAGGCTAAACTACAGGTTGTGCTGGGGAAACTATTGAAGAAATGGAGCTATTAATTATCAACAAGAACTTAAACTCTGCAGAAGGCACAGAACTACTGAAATCGTATGTGCAGAGGAGCTTGGATGAGCACATTATCACTTGGAAATATTGCTTTTTTTTTTTTTTTTTCTTGTTATCAGCCTTGGAAGAGAGGAAGAGCATGCTGTACTGGGCTGATAATGTGAGGATATCTTTATAAAGATATTGGTAAATGAATTGAGGAAAGAATAGTAAATAAAAGCAGCTTTTAGTACAAGAGCAAGGATTACTGGGTGGTTTCCTGCCTGGCAGAGTTGCACTTCCTTGGGCCTGAATCTATAAAGTCTCTATGTAATTTCCATTGAAATATGCTCGTGTGGATCTGGTCCTTGGAGATTATCTGGAACAAGAAAAATTGCAATAATTTTAATGATAGCAAGATCAAAACAGCATAACTCCCCAAAATAAATGCTAACAGGGCTTGTGTTAATGTGTCTTCGATGAGTGGTTGTAACGTTACTAAATCTGAGCTCCCATGCTACACAGGGACAGAGTTACAATCCAAGCACTAAACCCAAAATCTTTCTTAAGGTAGCTTTAAAGTGAAGAAGGCCTTCAGATTTGCATGCTGTGGTTGCTAGTATGATGGATTCAGGTTTCAAACCTTGCTTGAATGATTATTTGCCAGCTGTGAGTGGTGGTGGCAGGGGACATAAGGTAGAAAACCCAATCTTGGAAATTCTTTTTGAGTGAGTAGGATAAGAAGCTTGCTTTTAAAACATTTTGCTCAGTGTCCTTTGTCAAATGGAGAAAAGACAGCCTGGGACACTTTCAGAAGTCCTCTATGTATGGAATAGCAACCCCATGGTTGTTCCCTAGGTGGGAAAGAACTCCTGAGCCATCTTTATAGGTAGAAGCTGATATCCCCTGGGCATAAACTTAATGTCTGATGCCTCTGTAGAATTAATGCTGCATGTGAGCTTAGGCCTGCTTCTTACTGCTGTGTATGTAGCATTTAATTCTGCTAAGAGATGTTATTAATTTTAATATTTCAATGAATATGAAATCCATGAATCAAATTGTTTTCAGATTTAATCTTAACGTTGCTGCCAAATCTGTTAAATTTATAATTAGTGCTTAATGTTTCTAGACATATTGCTTCCTACATAGCATTTTGCATGTTTCCTTTGCTCAGCTCTACCTCCTTTCTTTTTAACCAAGAATGACTGTAGACAATTTAACTAATGTGTTTACAATTTTTTTTGTCTGAGTGGAGAGTGATGCAGTAGTAATAACTGCTTTCTAATTATTTGGTCCATGGGGGAGGTACTTAATTTAGATCTAGAGCTGCGCCTCAGGCTTTTTGATTGTCAGACCCCTGAAAATTTTTCAAAAGTGACAGACATCTTTTTGGAGCAAATTTGAGCTTACTGAAGATGAATACCTTTTGAACATGATTTTTCCTGAAATTACTTGAGAGTATTTCATAGGCCATAGTTTGAAAATAGGTTATTTTAACTACCTTGTAACAATATACTGTTACAATTTTGCTTCCCAGAAATGTATTTGATGTCACCAATAATCCATTTTTTAAAATGTTCTTGAGCAACTATTACTGACAAGAACGTTTTATTTTCCATGTAGCACTTTTCTTGTGTAATCTGAGGATTTGCATATCAGCTCTCCTGCAAAACTAGATATGATGACCTCATTAAAAATAACTTTCAGACTTGCTGGTAAAAGTATGTAGGAGAACTTTATCAGAATTATCTTGTTATTCATCTCACCTCATTTGTGGTTTCTTTGAAATCTTTGTTACTTCAGTATAAGGTAGATGCTTACAGTGATGGAACCACTGACCTGTGCCAGGTTGCCTTCCAGTTCATGTACTTGGAATAGAAACCAACATTTACCCGAGAGGATGTAACAAAGACAGAAGGGATGAGGCAACAGAGGGAACTGTGTGAAAATATTTTGGTATAAATTTTATTTTTTTTTTTTTCACTCAGACTTATTGTATATTGTAGGTGGCTTCACTCAGGAAGAACTGCTAAAAATATGGAAGGGCCTGTTCTATTGCATGTGGATGCAGGATAAACCTCTGCTACAGGTATAATAACTGGTTTTCTATTTGCTTGAGTGGATCTCTCCTAAAATACACTACAGGAGCATACTAATTCAGAATAGTGGAAATTACCTTAGTAAGTTTTGTTCACCTTTTCTTTTTCTTCCCCTTCTGCCAGTATGTGGCATGTGCAGGGGAGGGAACTAAGTCAGTGGCCCTCACCACAAGAATAGAAGCCTAGATGGCATCGTGTCTGGAGTCAGCCTCTGAATGGCAGGCGTAGCTGTTTACCTTCCAAAACTAGAACTAGAATACGTACCATTATGAACCACATTGATTTGGTGGAACTAAAGCAGTAACAGCAGGTTGCCCTGAACTGCAACTACAACATATGTGCAACGTTTAATCAGCCTAGTTTGAAAGCTTCACAAATTCCTTTAATTTTGTTACTTTGGTGGCACTTTCTCTACTGTCAACTTTCTCTATACTATGGATTTTTGCCAGCTACTACCAGTTTGTCTCCCTGCTTTCAAAAGATACCAGTTTTGGAGTACCAAATCTGAGTAACCTCACTTAATCAGTTTTCAGATCACTTGTCTGTCTGTGTAAATCAGGTTTATCTCGCACGTAGCACAGAGAGTTCCACCTATATGAAAAGCTTTCACCTATATTTAAGCTATATGAAAACAGTACCCCTAAAATTTTACATCATTTGTTAATTCAAATACATGGGGTATTTTGTCCTCCTTGTTTAATTTCATCTACTGTCAAAAAGATGATTTGTGCACAGGTCTGGTGAAATGAACAGGACTTGTCAGCCTTGAATCTTCTCTTACAACTGACTTAGTTGGCATGGAAGGATAACTACAGTACTAAACCAGCTGTTAAGAGGCTATTTTTTATTCTGAGGGCTGTTTCATGATATTCGTAATTGTTGCTGTTTTCTGGTTGCCTGTTTGGTGAGGAGACCAAGCTCTGAAACATGCTATACTAAACATATTTATTTACTTTTAGGAGGAACTTGCAGACAATATCTCACAACTTATCTATGTCATTCAGAATACAGAGACTCGTAAGTACTATTTCATTATCTAATGCTTGGTAAAGTACTTTCATCATCTGTGATTCTGAGGCCACTCACAGAGCAGAAATAGAGACAGCCAGATAGAGATGCTGCTTTGTTTTTTTTTTTCTTTGTTTTTAGTCTAAGTGGTGTGTGTGTGTGATTGCATTAAGGGGAGCATGAGATGCAGTTTGTTTCTGGTTGTTGCAGAGGAAGAGTTGTATCTCCAGTGTGAGAATGATGAGACTTCATAGGGTTGGTAACAAAGTAAACTTGGCCCCTTACTTTGCCATTCTGCATGGACTTGTTTGTTCTGTGCATTTCCTGCTACTCAAGAACAAGCCTTGTTTCATGACCTGTGAAGCAGCTAGTATTCAAAATGTGCTTGAAATAGAGTGCTCAGTCAATGCCAGAACTTGAATTAGTAGAAATGAGCGTAGAATGGGTGTTTTGCTATAGCTCTTGTGTGTGTAACACAAAACAGATACAAAGCTGTCCTTACAATTACACTTGTCTTTAAAAGTAGCTGTGTGCCTTTTCTTATGTTGTTCTGAAGTTTAATTGATTTGTCCTTGTACTTGTCTCGAGCTTGTCTTCCTGTAGCTCTATGACTAGACAAATCCCTAGGGAAATGCATCCCTTTCCCACATTGAAGTGACTTCTTAAGATTCTTTTAGGTTAGAAACATAAACCGTTGTGCCAGACATGGAGATATTTTTTTCTTCCTCTTTTACAGGATGTCTGTTCATCCAGACATTTTGGCAAACTATGAACCGTGAATGGAATGGGATAGACAACCTGCGTCTTGATAAGTTCTATATGGTAATTCTAACTCTCTTGTGGATCTTTTCTGCAAGGAAAGCTGCAGTGGTGCTGTGCTGGAAGGCAACTTTATCTGCACGTGCATTTACGTATGTCGTAAGGGAAGACAAGTGACTGCCTTCTTGGTGCATTGGAACAGAGATTTCTTTTAAAGGCTTTCACTCATCACTGCAAATCTAAAAGCCTTTATGGTTTACGTCATGCTACAAGTGCATTCTTGTTTGCTTTCCCTTATAACACAGTGACATTTCTCGTTGACACTTCCTATACAGAATGTAAATACTGTCTCAGTAGACACTGCATCAATGTCAGTTATTTAGGTCAGACTGTTGGAAGGCTTCTTTATGACTCTGTATAAAGTAGTTGTCACTAAAACCCCAACTTTCCACCACTAACATGTCCACTGTAGTACATTGAGCTATCATAATTCTTTCTATAGGTAACACTCTATTAAAACAAATAGTAAAATCAATGAGAGAAGAATCTTAAAAGTCCTGCCTTTGCAAAGAGCAAAATCACATTAATCTTCTTCTTTGAAAGAAGGTAATTGCAGGCACATTCACTGCTGGTTTTTGTTTCTCAATCTTAGCAGAAATGAGGTATTTCAGTAAGTGAAGTGTTTTGAGCCAGTTTAATGTAGCTATTTTATATATGGTTGTCTCTTAGTGCAAATTTCAAGTAAATTTTTATTGTAATCATCTGTCACATATCATCTCCAGTTTAAGCTGTCATGTATTTTTAGATTTGTCAACACTTAATGAAGAAATCAGGGTGGTGGAGCAAGAGAAAGCTATATAGTCATGGATTTTTCTGTGCTTAGGATATGAAAATAATTTATTGTCTTTTGAGCTTCACAGCATCCTTCTATTCCTTGGCGTGCTAGACAAGTCTGTTAAAAATGTTCATATGAGGAGGGTTGCCACCTTATTGTGCTACAAAGAGGTTTACTGATATTTGTTTTAGAGTCACAGAAACTCCTTTATCTATTCTGATGAACAACATAGGTAACAAAATCTGTACTTTGCAGCTAATGCGTAGGATTTTGAGGCAAGCCTTTGAAGTGCTGAAAAGAAATGGATGGAATGAAAGGTAAGCAGATTTCTGAATGTAGTTGCATCGTGAAGAAATTGCCCAATTTACCTTCATCAAATATATTTCCCTTTAATAGATCATTTTCTCTGTAGATGGTACTATCATAACTCTCACCTTCTCCTAAGGCATTCAGTGTGTGTTTCACAGAAAGAGATTTGAGGAAAGAATTCATGTATGTTTATGCAAAACCTGAACGTGGGAGGTTTTCCAAGCAGTTGTGAAATATGAGTGCTCCACGGTTTTCATGGAGTTTCTTAGATTTGACTGATGTAGCCAGGAGAGCTGTCAATGGAGTATCACCTGTGGAGAGGTTAGAAAGGGAACCTGCATCCCAGAAAATACAGAAAAGGAATTTTTTTTTTTCATTGGGTTGTTTTTCTGATAGTCTGTGACTTGTTTATTTTACTGTGTTGAATCATGGTGACTTGTCTTTCAATAAGGCCAAACTCCTTAATTGTAAACTGGCTTCCTGTTTTTTGTATGCATCAGTGGTTTTGTTTGTATTCCTTATTCTATGAAATGGCAAGTAACTGCAATCATCTTGCTCTGTCTAGAGATCTTGTTCCACTTCTAATCTTGCTCCGTCTTTAAACTGTCAAAGAGGTTTAAATCTTTTAGTTAAAAGTGCTTGATAACCTAACATTCATAGAATCATAGAATCAT
>NW_008605494.1:0-4988 GCF_000691845.1 Merops nubicus
GATTCTATGATTCTATGACTTTATATGCTGTCATCCAAGAGCTGTTCATTGCTTTTGAGCACAGAAGACATGTACAACAACCATTTTTAAAGGACAGAGGTAGATTATGTTCCTTGTCATAGCAAACATCATGACAATCTGATTGTTGATGCAGGTACACATGATTGAAAAGTTTTATTATTATTTCCTTCTGACCTTTTCCTCTGTCAAAGATTTCAGTACTATGAAAAGGATTAATTAGATATGAAAGTTGCAAAAAAACATGAAAAAAGTTACAAACTATACCCTGATCCTATTTTACAAGCACTATCATGAGACAGTGCAGGTTTTTACCTTCAATTTTGCATAGAAGAGATACAAGAAAAACAGTAAACTTTAAAGTCAAGTCATCTGCATGCTTCTTACAAAATACAGTTAACAGAAATACAGTCTTAGGGCACTTTAGCAGAACTGGAACTTGCTCTGTCCTGGCACTTCTTGTATCTGGGAATTATCAAAAGTATTTCTGTTCTTTATAGGTCCCTCTTTCAGTCCGACCATGACGAGTTTTTTTCTGCTGAAGCTGGAACCTTCAGCTCCTTGCTTACTTCACCGTGATGTTAATGATGCTGATATCCTCGTAGGGTTTGTCAGTTTTGGGATTGACTTTTACATTTGAGATTCTCTGAACAACCTCCATTCCTTTAGTCACCCGTCCAAACACACTGTGCTTGTTGTCCAGCCACGGCTGTTTGAGGGCACATGAAGAGACAGAAAAAAACATATTAAAATAGAAAGCTCCATGTAGGTCAGGTACCAAACCGGGAAGAGACTGACCTAGAATTAAGTGAACACAGACACATTTTATATGTTCAGACTATGAAGCTTAACACTATGCAAATTTTATTAGCATTTAAGTAAAGATTGGAGGGCAGATAATGCATAGTCCCATGTATTTAAACTCACGTTTTCAATTATTTTCTTAAAGCACTTACAGAAGCCAAGTTCTGGCAGTGCAGCAACACTTCATAGTTTATTTCAGAGTGTATTCTCAGTTCACAGAAATGCTGTTTCAGTCTATTTCATGGTATTTTCACAGCTGACTTAAGTGACAATCCAGAATACTACTTAATTCAAAGTCATATTTGTACAGGATGCCTAATTAGCAATCTAAATACAGGCCTCAAAATTCTGGTAGATGACTGCTTTTCAAAAAAAGGCACATGATTTTGAAATACGTGCTGTAAGAATGCGGTTTTGTAACTGCTACCTTTAAGGATTTTTTTTTTGTATCTGTTAGAGTCACATAACAAAATCTTTTGTCGGGCTCTGAAATAGTACACAGATCAAAGGAAATCTTCAAACCTGAATACTGTCTTCTTTGTATAGTTATAATCAGGCAATATTAGAAGTCATTCAAGAACTCCAGTCACTCAAAGCAACAGCTAGATTTCCATCAAGTTTAAACCAGTGTATTAATATATAAAGTACTCTATTAATACACAATTGCAAATGGCTGATTTACTAAGAATTTGCTATTGCCCTTAGTCTAGTTAAAGGCAAAAGGCCTCTTGATCACAGCTGACAAAAATATGTTTCTACCTCTTAAAAGACAGTTTCAGTGAAGCCTACACACTGCACACTGTTGTATCTCTTGTATGCAGAATTTATTTGCAAAACAACATAAAAAGATTCTTTGGATAGTACCAGAGTGTTCCTTTTACCTTCAGAAAAAAAAAATACTTTTAGCATCTAGTTAGTCTCTCAAGCCTTAAAATGAGCTTTTAATATTACTTACAGTTGGGACTACTGTTATAAAAAACTGGGATCCATTGGTATTTGGTCCTGCATTAGCCATGCTGAGGGTGTATGGCCTGTCATGTCGTAAAGTTGAATGAAACTCATCTTCAAATTCTCCTCCCCAAATACTTTCACCTCCCATTCCTGTACCAGTTGGGTCACCAGTCTGAATCATGAAACCCTGCACAGAAATTAAGTGTTATGACATCATTGCATAGAATAAGTCAGCAGAAGTGTTTTATGTTAGGTGACTTTTTTTTTTTTTTTTTTTTTTTTTCAAAATTCCTTAAAGGTAAGTATTAAGATGCTGTGGATAAGGGACAAAGGATTTAGGGCTTAAGTGACAATTGAGTACTTGTGAAAAAACAAAGTTCCTGCTGGTGAAGGACAGAAACCTGACTATCTGTACCTGACTATCTGCACCTTCTGCAAACCCTTAGGCTGTATCAGCTTGATTCTGATGCAACAGAAATAAGAAGCCTTACAAGAAATACCTTCTGACATGAAACAAAGTCTTAATTAGAGCAAGACTGCAGAACTCATCTTTCAATTTTGAGATTTCATCCACCTGGTCAGTTGCAGAACAACCATTAAAGAACTTCAGTAAGTGACAAAGCTATTTTTTATAGAATACTGGACTTGTTCAGACTTTACAAGAAACTCTGAAGCCATTCTAGAAAACCTTTGTGCAAAAGGGGCATGAAATGGTTAACATAGAGACCTGACCACAAAGGTACATACTCTTGAACTGACAAAAAATTAACATGTTTTACAAGTTACCTTGATGATACGGTGAAATATGTGTCCATTGTAATAACCATTTCTGCTGTGCACGCAGAAGTTTTCCACTGTTTTGGGGCACCTAAAGGCACGTAACAGAAAATACAGGTTACAATAAATATTTAATTGCATGGTGGCAAGGCCATAAGATTTCAGCTGAGACGAAGATCCTACTGTACTGTGTAGTGTTTCAGCACACGCTAGGAATGTCTTCCTTTAAATGAGGAACAAAACAAATCCCACCTCCTCAGAGCCAGGGCTGGAAGCAGAACACTTTGGAGGAGGACGAAGTTGCATGATCAGAAAGGAAAGCAGCAGCAGTGTTGGTAACACACCTGTGTCCTCAACGCTGCTGAGCAGGGCTCACAGAACCAAGGCCTCTGCTCCTCACACCACCCCTCCAGCGAGCAGGCTAGGGGAGCACAAGAACCTGGGAGGGGACACAGCTGGGACAGCACACCCCACCTGACCAAAGGGACATTCCAGACCATGATGTCATTCTTAGCACATCAAGCTGAGGGAAGGAGGAGGAAGGGGCAGATGTTCAGAGTGACAGTGTTTGTCTTCCCAAGTTACTGTCAGGCATGATGGAGCCCTGCTCTCCTGGAGACGGCTCAATGCCTGCTGGCCCTGGGAAGTGGTGATGAACTCCTCACTTTGCTCTGCTTACCTGCACAGACTGTGCTTCACTGGGCAAACTGCCTTCATCTCAAGCCACGAGTTTTCTCACTTCTGCCCTTCCAACCATCTCCCCAGTCCCACCGGGAGAGTGTGGGGGGAGGGAGGGGGTGGGTGGATGAGTGAGCAGCTGCGTAGGGCTTAGTTGCAAGCTGGCATTAAACCTTGACAGTCGGGGACCAAATCTGCTTCCTCAAGGCCTAATTCAAGGCACCACAGATTAGATGTTCCTTTCCCGGCTTTCTACTTACATAGTTGATGCTAATATTATATGCTGGTATAAATTTTATGTTGCTCTTGAAGGAGCTGCAGTGACATAAACAGTACAATGGCTACATTTGAAAGATTAAAAAAAAAAAAAAAAAAAAAAATTTAAGAAAGGCATAAATCCCCTGAACCAATAGGCAAATAAAAGGGAAATCATAAAAAAAAAAAAAAATTCTGTGCCCTCAACTTTGATCTGGTTTTTACCCTGCTTTATTTGTATTTGTCAAGAGTCACATTCCTGTATTGAGAAACTGCCAGGAAACAAGGACAGTAGAAAAATTGGAAGAAAAGAATTATTACTAGCATCAAGTTCAAGTCTTGGATACTGCCACCAAAAAGTAGAGAAGGGTGGAAAACTGAAATAACAGAAAAAACAAGCAAATACATACTCAACAGGAAAAAGCTTGATATGAATATCTCCCATGCTTGTGTGGATGATGGCGCTGTCTGAAACTCTTTTGGGACCTTCTGCCTGAGTGGCTGCCATGACCTCTTCTTTAGAAGGTTTCTCATTAAACACATCTCTGTCAGAATCTGCACTCTTTGTATCTTCTGGTTCACGTTTAGTAAACTGCAGAACAAAAGCACAGAAGGTTGACTCTTCGGGTTTTTTCCCCGGACCTTACATACTGCTCTGCACCCAAGACACCAATGTGATTATGCAACCTGTCAAAACACCCAACCAGATCTCAAATGGAGGGAGAGGATTCACAGATGGTTTATGTTTGCATTGCAGTGTTGTGCGTTACCAGCATATCCACAGTCACAAATTCCAGCACAACTACATGCAAATCCAAGTAACCTTTTTTTTATCACGTATTGTCTTTAAACTTCCTCCTTGTTTGAGCAGAAAGCCCACAGTAGTTCAGCACCTTTTCTTCAAAAAGAGTGGAGAATATCAACATGTTCAAAGAACAAAAGCATACACCCTTCTCGAGGAACTATAGTTTATTTAAATGCTGGAGCAATAATGAAAAAAATCATTTCTAGTAAATCTATAGCTAGTTGTTTTGCCAATGACCAGGCCCAACAAAAATGATAACACCAGCAGGGAGATGAACCAATATGCAGACTGTATTGTAGACAGAAATGTTACTATATGAATGACCGCCGGGGGTACAAACAGGTCAACCAGCTCATACATGATCGATGCCACCCCCAACGATCCCACAAACGACACGACTCGGCCCACAACAGGTGGTACAGTGAACCGAGGCTGCCCACAGTTGGCATGGGAAACAGCCAGACCAGCAAGCTGAACACATGAGAAAAAGGTGCCCACATGGCAACTCTCACCCGATCGACCCGTGTTCGCAAAGGCCTAAACAAACCAGGGCCCAGCTCCAGGGAGAGTCAGGAGGTCTGCCCTGAACCAGAAAGCTCTGGGGAGTGCACTCCACAGACAGACACTCCTGACTCCCTGCAAGTGGTCCCAGCTTTTATCCCCCAGCAGACACCTGACCTTTGTCAGCTCAGTGCGGGAC
>NW_008605494.1:5019-6112 GCF_000691845.1 Merops nubicus
TCTGTGTGGCCCCGCCTGGCGGCCCCGGCCTCACCCTGGGGGGAAGCTATAAGGCAAACTCACCTCCTCTGTATGAAGGGCTGTGGGAATCACCCATATGTCAACCTTAATTCGGGGGCTCGGGGTTCAAACCCCAGCATTTCACTAGTTCAATCTAAAAATTATAGAACAGACTTAAAATACAAAGGAACTTCTCTGGAAAAGCGTGCTCAAATACTCAAGACAAAAAGCACCAGAAAGGTGCAAGGAGAAAAAGTAATTTAAAAGGTAATGCAGAGAAAACCAATACAGGAATAGTTATTCAGATGGAAACTACACATACCATGTAAAATCTATTTTTTTTAAAAGCCGTGCAGATGACTGTTGGATCTGCCTGGATATTTTGGAGGACGGGATTTTCAGATGCCTTCATCTCTATAGTGATTGCAGCACGGTGTTTCTTCGCTACCCCTTGGAACAAAGCTAGCTGCATCACTCTGATGTTCTCTTGTTTTCCCAAGATACGAATACACCTGAAGTATAAGATGTAACTACTGTTAGCCATTCAGTCATATTGTCTCCTTTCTGACTGCAAGACTTAAAGCAAATTTCCCAAACCCTCTCAAAATATCTAATTGTTTTACAATGCTTCTCTATTCAAACTTGCTACTAAATTTACTAGTCAACCTCCTCACACAATAAAATCCCAACTGCGTGATCCACATTTACTTTATGTTATCACACCCAGCTAGGCAGAGATCAACGAATTACACCTTTTTTAGGCAAGTATTCTTGCCATATTTTGTCCTCATTTTACTAAGCTTTCAACTGCCATGACTCATTACTAAGCACACAAGTACCTAGTATCTAAAGGCTCTCAAGTAACAGCAACCAAAAAAGGAACCCCTACAGTCATATCGAGTTTTAAATATAGTATAAATTTGACTAAAGAGAGACTTGAAACATATTTATCTCAATGTGTCTCACTGAAACTTACCTGTTAGTCTCTACATTTATAACCTTAATGCCCAACATTGTTCCATAAAGAACGAAGTGTCCAGTTTCATCAAAAACTATATTAATCAATCTCACTGCGTCCACTTTCTCTAGCTCA
>NW_008605494.1:6210-6604 GCF_000691845.1 Merops nubicus
AAAGAAAAAAAAAAAAAAAGGGAAAACAAACCCACCACTATTATATATATATTTTAAAGTTTTGATCTGGCAGAACATTGATCCACATGCTTAGAAAATACAGTGAGATTACTCAAACTTAACTGATGAACTAAAAATAAATATGTAATTCTTTATTCTAGTGACTAAATAGACGTGCATCGTAGTACTAGGCTTAAGGAAATAAAGGAAAGACACCACTATTATATATATATTTTAAAGTTTTGATCTGGCAGAACATTGATCCACATGCTTAGAAAATACAGTGAGATTACTCAAACTTAACTGATGAACTAAAAATAAATATGTAATTCTTTATTCTAGTGACTAAATAGACGTGCATCGTAGTACTAGGCTTAAGGAAATAAAGGAAAGA
>NW_008605494.1:6618-9180 GCF_000691845.1 Merops nubicus
AGATGAGAAATTTAATTAAATATTTTGCTGTTATATGAAATGGGCCATGATTGCTTTCCAGTAAAAAGAAATCTACCAGTACAAAAACACAGACTAAACCCAACAGCTCAGCTTCACTGCATAATTAACATCATTCAGTAAGAATTAATTCTGGGGCAAAGTAACACAAGAGGCAAGGAAGAGAACACAGAAAACCTCTTCTGCAAGAAAATGAGAGCAATGAAGCTCAGCTTTAGAAACAGACGATAACTTAGGTGACTGACAAATAAAATCATGTGAGTAGAGAGAGAGAGAGCCTCAAAAAAAGAAAAGGAAGACCAAACTCACACTCAGAGATTCATCAAAGACTCTCATAAGCTTCCCCGTCAGAAACCGGAAAATTCTAACTTTCCTGTCAGACCCTAGGGTGGCCATTTTCATGCCATCAGGTGAAAAACTTATACTGGATGGGTAAGCCTTGCATTTAGCAAATTCA
The DNA here is from genome assembly GCF_000691845.1 of Merops nubicus. Lineage (NCBI taxonomy): Eukaryota > Metazoa > Chordata > Aves > Coraciiformes > Meropidae > Merops > Merops nubicus. The sequence goes on from NW_008605494.1 coordinate 7,094, forward strand.
TATAGATCAGTATCCGTTTTATACTCCCAGTTCACATTCTTGGGAAATTTATATTCATGAGGAGTACCAGTCCAGTACTCGATCATTCCGGATTTGTCAGCAGACACTATGACTTTGCAGACAGGGTTCAATCGTATCTGAGTAAGAGAGGACCCATGCAGTTTATCAAAAATATGGAGTGGTTGGTTATTCCCACGTCCGTCATATATGAATATTTTTCCAGTGGTCTTCTCAGATACTGCAACGGAAGACACGGCATCTCCAGGGCAGTATACCCATTCACACTGCCCAGGGTGGTAGCTGTAACGAAGAGTGGAAAGAGAAAAAAAAATCAAAAATAAATAAGGACCAGTGTGACGTACATAAAAATTGATTATGCTGTAAACTTGACAGGACAAGAGGAAAAGGTATTAAGTTACACTAGGTGAGGTTTAGGTTAGACATTAGGAAAAACTTCTTCACCAAAAAAGGTGATCAAGGACTGGAACAGGCTTCCCAGGGAAGTGGCTAAATCACCATCCCTGGATGTATTTAAAAGCCATCTAGATAGTGTGCTCAGGAATATGGTGTAGAAGTGGCCTGGTAGAGTTAGATAATGGTTGGACTCAATGATCTTAGAGGCCCTTGGCAACCATAATGATTCTCTGATTATCTGGAAGAAAATACGTTTTTACAGAGACTTTCTGAAAAGCTTTTTTTTTTTTTTTTTTTTTTTGAGTTTTTACTTCAATTCTGTTTCATAAACAATCAACAAACAGTAGGCTAGAAGGAGTAAGTTTTCCAATTGTAAAAGGCTTATGGAAACTAGTATTTCTATCATTCTTGTACAGCATTCAATGATCCTCCAAACTTTCAAACCCACCCTCATAACAGTGAAGGGCTCGTTTTCCCCTGGTATTGTTCTAATTCCAATAACATCTGTTCATATTTCTCCTAGATGCATTAGCTACATACCGTATAACTACAAAAATCATACAACAATCTTGCAAGCAAGACTAAGGGAAACAACAATCTTCTAATGGAAGAAGGAAATTTCTATCCCTATGACAAAAAGAACGACAAGTAAGACAATATATACAAGTCAAATTCCTTCTCTACTAGAAATATTACTTGTCTGCAATTTTTAAATTCAGTGCCAAAGAACATTAAGAAAATTACACCTAGCTAAGTATTTTGAAAAACACCACATCTTTGTGGATAATTCTGACAGTCATAAATTATTCTATTCAGTCAGGCCTTCTTCAGCCACTGGATGTATTTCGAGCAGTGCAACTTACTCAGCTTCATCTGATCTGGGGTTAAAAAACACAACTTAAAAAAAATCAAAGTATTTACTTACCTCTTTGCAACATAACACCTATTTATAGTCCCAAACAAACGTTTTCAAGAACTAAGTAACTTACCCAAGTTTCAGCATGTTGATCATATCAAAGTTGACTACATCAAACACCTTCATTGCTTTGTCATCTCCCACTGAACAGAACAATGCCCCCTCAGAACTAACAGCAATACTCTCAATAACACCTGTCAAAAAAGTTAACATGCTATTAGGACACAAGAAAGGGATGTCCTTCATTTCAGTATTCCAGAGAAAATTATGCAGGGGTTTAAATCAGTTTCTCATCTGTTTCTCCACCTTTTTGACTTAAAAAAATACCTGACTAACAAAAAAAAAAAAAAACACCAAAACAACCCACACTAAGCAACACTTTGTGTCCAACTACTGTTTAGAAACAGGTTTGTGATAATTAACTCCTTACCATATAAATAAATGAAAGTAATGAACAGGAAGAACTGGAGATCTGGGCATGGCTCACGTGACTGCAGTACTGCCATGGCCAGCCATGTACTTTTTTAGGAAAGAGAGTCCAGCAAGGCAAGGTGGTGGCACTGCACTTTATGCAAGACAGCAGCTGGAATGTATCAAGCTCTGCCTAGGGGAGGGATGAAGAGCATGTTGAAAGCTTATGGGTCATATCAGGTTTGTACCTCTGTCTTTATTACTAACTGCTTTTTATATTATCAAGCTGAAGTGCTGGGGTTAAACCCCGAGCCCTGGAATGAGGGTTGGCATATGGATGATGTCC
>NW_008605494.1:9542-15098 GCF_000691845.1 Merops nubicus
GGCACCTCATCTGGCTCACCCACTTCTTCACATCCACTGTGGTGAGTGAGTGCACTGACTCGTTCCTCCCTCCAGCTGTCTGGCACTTTGGCTCTGGGGTGTCTGATGTGGGAGTATAGGGAGGAGTTTGGCTGCTGGGCTGCCTGTTAATAATATCATTCTGTATTGTGCAAGTGTGGGTCACAATTTTGTGGGTGTTACTATGGACCACCTGATCAGGAGGAAGCTGAGGAGGCCTTCTACAGGCAGCTGAAAGTAACTTCACGATCCTGTCTCCTGTGATCCATGTCCTCCTTTCTCATGGGAGACTTAAGCCACCCTGACACTTGCTGGAAAGGAAACAGTGAGGCACACAGGTTCCTGCAGTGCATTGATGATAACTTTCTGACACAGGTGGTGGAGGAGCTAGAGAAGAAAGGTGTGCTGCTGGACCTTGGACTAATGAACACAGAAGGTCTGGCTGGTGATGTGAAGTCTGGGGGCAGCCTTGGCTCCAAGGGCCATAAGATAGTGGAGTTCAGGATCATGTGAGGAAGAAGTAGGGCAATACGGATTGCAATCCTGGACTCCCAGAGAGCTAACTTGGACCTCTTAAAATATCTGCTTAGAGGAATCCCATGAGTTAGGGCTATAGAAGGGAGGGGGGGCTCAAGAAAGCTGGTAAATATTCAAGCTCCACTTCCTCTAGGCTCAAGATCAGTCTATCCCTATGAGTTAAAAAAAAAAATCAAGGATTTTTTTACTCATAGGTAAATTAAGGAGGTGGAAGAACAAGGAGCTTCTGAAAAAACTCCAGTGTAAGAAGAAAGTTTGCAGAATGTGGGAAAAGGGACTGGCCACTTGAGACGAATATAGATACTCTGCCAGAGTATGCAAGGGATGCAACAAAGGAGGTCAAGGCCCACCTGAAATCCAATCTGGCAAATAATGTAAAGGACAACAAGAAGGGTTTCTTAAAGTACATCAACAGCAAAAGAATGACTAGGGAAAACGTGGGCCCATTGCTGAATGAGGTGGGTGCCCTGGTGACAGAGGATAAACAAGGCAGAGATACTGAATGCCACATTTGTGTCAGTCTTTACTGCTAAAACCAGCTCTCAGGAATTGCAATCGCTGCAGGTAAAACAGTCTGGAGGAAGGAATACTCTCCCTTGGCCAAAGAGGATCATTTAGCATTAGAGATCATTTGGCCAAGCTGGATACCCTCAAATCCTTGGGCCCTGATAAGAATCACCCACGAGCAGTGAGGAAGCCTGATTGATGTTATTGCTAAGCCACTCCATCTTTTTTGAAATCTCATTGAGAACAGGAGAGACGCCTGAGGACTGCAGAAAAGTCAAGGTCACTCGAGCCTGCAAGAAGAAAGATTAAGGAAATTACAGGCCAGTCATCACCTGGAAAGGTGACAAAACAGCTCATTCTGGAGGTCATCTCCAAGCATGCGGAGGAAAAAAAAGGTTATCAGGAGCAGTCAGCATGGATTCACCAAGAGGTGTGGAGAGCTTAGCCACAGAGTGGCTAACAGCAAAGGGACATGATAAAGTGCAGCTGGTTGAAGTTTAATAAAACAAACTCCAGGTCAAGATAACCTGGGGTGCAACTATTGTAGGATAATGGGATGAGTAAAAGGAACTGGAACACTAAGATAAAGAACTGCTAACCGCAAGGCTAAACACGAAAGATAAACATAAGAGGGGTTGACATGTAATCTGTAACCAATGATGAGCTTCGCTTTTGCAATATGTATGAGCTAATTTAAATATGTATGAACTAAATAAGAACAATATAAAAGATGCCTTCTGATTGTCAATAAATGAGGCTTTCCGATCATCATAGGATGGTGTCTGTCTCCCGCTTATTCTCCATCAAAGAGGAAATCACACTTCACCAATCTGACAGGCCTCTATCACAGTGTGACTAGCTGGGTAGATGGAAGGAGAGCAGTGGATATTTTCTGCCTCAACTTCAGCACAGCTTTTGAGACTGTCTCCTGTAATATCCTCACAGGGAAGCTTGGGATGTGTGGGTCAGATGAGTGGGCAGTGAGGTGGGTTGAGAACTGGCCGAATGACAGAGCTCAAAGGATTGTGGTCAGTGGCATAGAGTCTGGATGGAGGCCAGTAGCGAGTGGAGTTCCCAAGGGGTCAGTGCTGGGTACAGTCCTGTTCAACATACTCATCAGTGACCCAAACAAAATGACAGAGAGTACCCTCAGCAAGTCTGCTGATGATACAAAACTGGGACGAGTGGCTGACACACCAGAAGGCTGTGCTGCTGTTCAGTGAGACCTGGACAGGCTGGAGAGCGGAGGGGAACCCAGTGAAATTCAGCAAGGGCAAGCATAGAGTCTTGCATCTGAAGAGAAATAACCCCAGTGCAGGTAGTAGCTCCACAGAGAAAGATCTCTGAGTCCTGGCAGACAACCATTTAACCCTGAGCCAGCAGTGTGCCCTTGTGGCCAAGCAGGCCAATGGTGTCCTGGGGTGCTACTGTCTCTCTATTGGAGAGAGGGCTACAGAGATGATGAGAGGACAGGACCACCTGTTAGACTAAGTTCTCTCAGCCTTTGCTTGTGTTTGGCATGGTGAAGAAAAGGCTAAGAGGGAAACTCATCAATGCTTAAAAATCTCTAAAGAGTGGGGTCAAGAGGATGGGGCCAGACTCTTTTTCAGCAGTGTCCAGTGACAAAGGGTAACAGACACAAACTGGAACACAGGAAGTTTCTCTTAAGCACAAGGAGAAAACTCTTTACAGTGAGGGTAACAGAGCACTGGAACAGGCTGCCCAGAGAGGTTGTAGAGTCTCCTTCTCAGGAGATTTTCAAAACCTGCCCGGATGCCTTCCTGTCCAAGCTGCTCTAGGTGAACCTGCTTTGGCAGGGAGGTTGGACTAGATGATCCCTAGCTGTCCCTTTCAACCCCTACCATTCTGGGAAAAACTATAAATGCAAGTAATTTAAAACATTCATTTTAAAAAAAACTGAAAACAGTATTATGATGTAATGAAAAATTACATGCTCTTCAGCTTGCATCTCTCAAAAAATAAAATGTAGCAAAATTCTATAGACTATTACAGTTCTGCTATTAATGCTCAAAATTCCTCTGCAATTGAGTCTCCCAAAAGATTTTCACAATCCTTGGTAGGCCTTGTTCTCACATTGTCTGTCTGTATATAATGAGAAGTTAATAAAGATCCCACTACAACTTTTTTCTAAATCTGAAAAGAAATAGTACTTCCACAATAGGAAAGAGATACAGACTGCTACTGGCTACTACCAGATATCAAACTTTTTTTTTTAATCAGGTGTATCACCATTTCTAATAGCAATGAAAACCTCATCTTCTGTCCAGCCTATTTAATGCTTCTGCTAGTATGGAAGAGCCAAGTGTACTAACTCACTCAGAGAACTGGGTTAAATTTAGTTTTTAATTGCAATCAGCTGATAATCACGACAAAGATGCAGTATTTACTCTACAGCTAGCTGCAATAATTCCAGATCAAAATAACATTTATTTTTTTTCTCTGCAGTATGGAAAAAAATAAAAACACAAGGAATGAAGGCAGCTTTACTTAAAGTAACATCCTTTTAAACTTCTCTGGATTTTATGTACTCTGTTACATACCTTGCTTACTTATGTTTAAATAGACAAAGGACATAGGATATCCGTGCAGAAGTCTTACACAGTTTCTTCTCACTTTATTCCTCCTCAGTTTGGGAGCAAAACATTAACAGGACAGGGGAATGAAGGCTCACAGATAGATAGATTTCATTTGATCCCTGATTGCAGCCAATGAAGCCCAGAACCACTCTTCCCTTTAGCTGCACTCCCTCTTCAAATGGCTAAGAGCACGAAGGAAAAAGTGAGGTCCTTCATAATACAAAAAGCAACTTCTCACCTAGATGACTCCGGAAGTGTTTAACAAACTCAATCCCTTCTTCTATTTTTTTCCAGAATTTTACATGTCCATCGTGACTGGCTGTTATGATAAAATCTGTCCTACAATTACCAAAAAAAAAAAAAACCCACAAATGATACACACATTATACACTTTGAGACTGAGCAGTAATTTGCACTACAAATAACGCTGTGTAGAGCATGAACTTTAAACAAATTACTGTGGCAATATGTCTGAATGGGCACTATCACCCCTGGAAAAGCAAACGCGTATTTGAATGCATTCTGCATTACAACCCTGCCCCTTCTGACTATATAAATTTCACCCCTACTCACATCTGGTTTCACAGTAGTTACTATTCCCTAATGTGTGTGTGATTAATAGAGAGGAGGAAAGAAAGCTATCTCCTCAATCTCTGTAGTGCTGCTGAAGCATATTTTGTTCAGATGCAGTCACTTGCACTTACTCCTGTATATAATGTAAATTGCAACAAGGATTTTAAGATCCCTCCTTTAGGCTAAAGCATTTTGATCTTGCTTCTTGACAAGACCTTTGCTCTGCACTTGGTCTTAAAAAAAACCTAAAATATCACCCCTGGATGCAGTAACTTTCCATTAAACTTCTACAATGGGAACTTCCTAGCGTACAGAGAAATATACCTCTGACAATAAGAAGCAGAGGAAAAAAGGACACTTACTTAGTACATGCTACGTGTGTAATGACATCTCTGTGCATGTAACTGCGTTCATACATCGAAGCACATGGTAGATTTTCAAGATAAACATGTTCAAATTCAAGAACTAAACAGAATAAAAAGAAAATTCAGGAAATAGATTTCTGTTTCATAAAGGTACATTTCGCTTCTGTTCTCCCTTACGTGTGCTTGAACAGCTTACTTCTAGTTTAGTCAAGACTATGCCAAGACTTTGTGCAAACAATAAAAGAGCTTTCCACTGTGTGTTTGTACTCAGAGTTACAGATTCTTGGTAGCCTAAAGTTACTCAAACTCCAATTTAACCCACATCAATGCCCTCTTTTAAAGCAAGTATCACCTTTGCTGTCTTGGCAGTAAACCAGCTTTTAAGTTATTGATAGACAGCAGAAGATCATCCACACCCCACTGACTTCCAAAACCAAATGTACCCCTGTTGTTGAGAGATTCAAGATCCCACACAGGTATCACAGCTTAAATTCTAAGTCCTAGCACCCACCCAGTTCACTGTTTAACTGGCCCGCCTAAAATAACCTGAATTCCTGATTTTGCCTCCAAATTGTACTCCCTAACCATTACTACCTGCACAGGGGTATTTGTTACTGAAATGGCAGGTTTGCTCCTTGTTGAGCATCGTGAAACTCACACCTTCATTACAGAGAAGCTCAAAGAGCTGTGAGTTAGCCAACACACAAACACAGCGGGTCAAAACGCAGCCCAGAGACTTCTCCTTCGCCTCCAGCTTAGGGCAGTGATCCCGGAGACAGGGAACTCCGACCGCCGCACACCACGGCCTCTCAGCCTGGGGCGTTCTCTGCAAGAGGCCGGCGTAGCGTTCCCAGCCCGCAATCCCGCCCCCGCGGGGTCCCTTCGCAGCCCGGTCGCTTCACGGCCGAGACCTCGGCTCGGACGAGAGGCCCCCGCAGCCCCGGGGCGCGAGGGTGCCG
>NW_008605495.1:0-365 GCF_000691845.1 Merops nubicus
CCTTTTCTACTTGAAATGAAAGACAGCCCTGACAGATGTTTTCTCACCTATAATCCCATAAATTAAGAAAACTCCTCAAGAATTTCACCACGGTTTCATTTCCCCCCCAAGAAGAGCCCCTGGCAGGCATGGCCATACCCATGGGGGAGGTGGGGAGGACGCTGGGGGACGTGGTGGCCATGAAGTCAGCGATCTGCCGCAGGGCCCAGATGTGGGATGAGTTGTTCCCCTTCTTCATCTGCTCCTGGATGAGGCTCTCCAGCTCCTCCCTGAAAGACTGCAGCATCCCAGCCCCACCAGTGTCACCTCTCCCAGGAAGGAACATGGGACCAAGCAGGGACCCTCCCGTGGCACCAGGGTGGGGG
>NW_008605496.1:0-20088 GCF_000691845.1 Merops nubicus
AATAATAATAATAATAATTTTAAAAAAGTTATTTTATTGTGGGCTTGATAAAATAACAAATGGGCTTTGGAAGGTTTGGAAACGCTGCTGCTCCAAGGCATAGCAATATATATTTGTGTATCCAAATATCTCTAGGTAGCCCTATTCCAAATTCTCTTAAATTCTGCAGCTGGGTCACGATGGGGGGGGGGGGAAACTGCAAAGAGTCAAGTTGTAGTTTTCCAAGTAGGTCAAGAGGAGCAGCGTGGGCACCTCCGACCCCAGGGATTCTCCTCCCTCCCTGTAGAGGTTAGAAGAGGTTAACTGATGTCAGACACATGACACTGAAGGCAGCAGACAGACAAGTGTAAGCCACCGGGTAGCAGATGTCACCTCCCTTCCTAAAGACAGTGGTAAATTTGCTGTGGGGAACTCCTTACAAAACAAAGGAAGGCTGGAACTCGTGGAGAGTCAAATCTCCCCTCCTCCCGTGCTCGGTGGAGCGTGCAAACTGGTTTTAGGGGCTGCAGGAGCTGGGAGGTGGAGGAAAAGCAGCTACTGTACTGTCTTGCTTAGAGGTCATGTGCCCTATTTTGAGAACTGAACCAAAGCGGATGAAGTTTTGAGTCGGTTCCAACTAAGGCAGCTGGGCATTTCCCACTTCTCCCCAGCTCCAGCCCAGGAAAACAGGCAATCACATGGCCACATCTATTATTCCTTTCCCTAGGATTATTCACTGTAGATTTAATTTTTATTTTTCATTTTAAGATTTTTATGCTGTTTGGATTCTTGGAGGTCTGTCGGAAAGAAGATGCTGGGAAGATGTTGGGGATGGTTGAGGAGAGTTCACTTTCCCCATCCAAGAGCAGCCCACAGGCTTCTCCAACTCATCAGCTAATTGTGTTAGAGCTAATTTCCTGAGCCATGATTAAAGTCTTCAGAATTCTTTACGAGCCCTGGGACAACATAAGGAAGGATGTTTTCTATATAGTGCTCTTAGGTTCTCAGAGATATCAATATTTTAACTATTCGGTCTCATTTTGAGCAATTTTGTTTTCTAATTATAGATGATTTGGGTGGCTGAGCAACAGAACATGTTCTTTTTAACCTGGATTTTTTTCTTTTTCTTTTTTTTTTTAATGCTTCTTAATGGCCCATGTTATAACTGTGGCTGAACCACATCTAAGTATAGCACAATTGCATTTCTAATGCACCTTGGCATCAGCAACCACTTGCTTGTGCAAAGGGCCAAGGCATGAACTTGAAAACACAGATTTTAAATGCATTTAAAGTCATGGTTATTGATGATTAGCACTGATAGTTTCATCTGGTTCAAGTGAAAACATCTCCTAAATAATTTTAATAATAGGTCTCGTTGACAATGGTAGGGCAAATAAAGCACAAAAAAATAACACATAGGCACCACCTTAGTTTTTTAGCAGCTTTAATATTGCTCTGCCTTTTTATGTTGTTTATAGTCAGCTTCTCTCTTGTTCTCAACTTGCACTGTTACTACTAAGAAATTGTAGTCTATAAAAACAAAGGGAATGTTAAAAAAATTCTCCTCACCCCAGAATTCAGACTTCTCTCAAGAGGCATGAATTCCAAACACTAAAAGGTAGTGGCAGCTAATTATATCTTAATATTTATCTACTACCTACTGGCATTTTTACAGTATCAAGTGGTAACTCATATCATAATCTGATTAAAATTTTGTAGTAACCATAATAGCACTGCACCTATGCCAAAAAAACCAGAGACAGTGTTGAGCAGCAGTAAAAAATAAGAGAGCAAAGAACACCCTCCAGCAGTTAGAAAACGTATCAAATGCAAATGGGAGGAAATGATTTAATCACTCCATAGGCTAGTTAATGAGGATTATTCACAGTTCTAGGAGCAACACTTAGCGTGGAACAAGTTAGTACCAAAACTGTCATGACACCAAGGTCATAAGTAGAGTATGAAACTTGCTGTATAGAGGAAATTAAGGTGCATCTTTAAAGCTCCTTCAGGAAAAGGAGAATTCTTATGTAATTTCCCAGTTTCTTCTATAATCCTGAAATCACCTGCTCCCAGATATTATGCAGTGAGAGATGGTTTGGTATTAAACCTGCAGGATCACCTTGTGAGACTTGAAAGAACTTTGTTTTCTAGATTTTTAAGCATCTTTATTTCCTAGAAGAGAAATACTTTGGATGGGCTCTCCCCGAAGCATCTGGTGAAGAAGAGAATGAAGAGAGCAATGCTAGGAAGATGAGTTAAGAAAAGTGTTAATTTAACAGGTTTCAAGACAGAAAAGGAAAAAAAAAAAACAAAACAATGATTGATTTTGGTGGAAGTCGCACTGCTTTCCTAAATAAATATAATCTGTTGATTTTTATATCTATTAAACACCCTGTGGAGTCTCTGGTCCAGCTCAAGGAGCTCAGTCAATGTGCTATCTCAGCCCAAAGGTGGGCAGTTGATCTTGCACGACATGGAGCTGGCCCTTGTCAGAGAGAAGCTGATTTTACCCAGATTTGGTTAAAAGAGGAATGTATTTGTCACAAGGAACCAGGAAAAAGTGAAAAAGTGTCCTGGCTTTGAAAATGAAGTCCCTACCAGAATTTGTCTGGTCTAGGCAGACCCCATTTGGTGGTTGTCTGAAAAAAAAACCCACAATAGTCTGTTTGAATGTATTAATTATTGAAATGAACCTATAAAACCTCTCTTGCTGGAGGATTTTAGGGTATGGATTAGCAACAGCCACTAAAGACTGACGTTACCTTGCCTGCTTGAGCCTGGTCAGAAGAGTCACATTCCATGCATGTGCAAGAATTCCTGGCATGAATTCTTCTACATGCACATTTACATTTTGTTCATGCACTCACCACTTTGAACTCTTGCTTTTCGTGAGCAATTCCAACAACAAAATTCATTCCTTCATATGTCCATGGAAAGCAAACACAAGAGAGGCAGGAATGTGGCCAAAGTGATTTCAAATGGGTTTTTTTTTTCTTTCTTTCTCTCTTTATTTTGCATTCCATGCTCAGCTCTGGCTAGGCAGTCACAAAGTAGAAATTATGTACCCCTCTTAAGATTGCTAAAGGAAGATTAGCCAGGAGTCAAAGGGAATCTTGTTGGTTTAAGAGTCAAAGTTGGTCCAACTCAGGAATGACAGAGGGTTTAGCAAACAAGAATTTCTCCCAGTGTGGTTCAGTTGTATCCCCTATGCATGAATTAAAATTGAAAAAAAAATGAGCCTGTCAGAAATCTTCTGTGCTCAACAGCTGCACAGAAAACATGAGAAAACATTACCCCTAAATAGGAGGAGCTGCTGATCTTTTTAATCTGGTTCCTTTGGTTCTATCCTAGGGAGAAGACATTTGTCCCTGTGGTGCTAGTCCTGCAGGTGAGCTTCACTTTTTAAGTTCTGAACATGACTCTTCTCCACAAGAAGACTTCACAAGAAAGGAATCACAGGATTATTTAAGGGACTAGAGATGCTGAGATGCATCTGCAGTATTTCTACTACTTCTATATAATTGGAACAATAATTATTGTGACTTTATTTACACCGTGAGGAGAGGAAGAGTGAGACCTTCTTTTAGTGGGAATCATAAATGAATAAATAAACTAGGAAGTATATTCTATTTTTATTTCAGAGCTTAATGAGGGAGGGTGTCCAGTTCTAAGCAGGGGCTTCCTTGCAAACCCCTTGTGGAGAGCAGATGGGTCCTGGGGATTGTCTCTACACCAGTGGGTGTAGATGCAGTAGATGTAAAGGTCTATGACTCACTGAGCTTGCTCAGGTGAAACCAGGAGAGAGCAGATAATTACACCATTATAAAAAGAATTATCGTGGTGTGATTACAGAAAAAAAAAAGCTTTTCTAATGATGCCCTGACTCTTGGGAACTAAAATAGGGGATGGGACCAAAAGTGAGGAGTTTATGTCAAGAGATGGCAAAGCGTCCCCTTTCATTGATCCATTTTAATCAAACATGCCACAAAAATGATTCCTAGGGCTGAATGGGTCAAAACAGCCTAAGGTACTTCCCCAAGCCAGTTCTGATTCAAATAAAAATGAAGAGTAATCAAAGAGACAAATTGACACGGGCAAGGAATTTGTGAGTCCAGAGATTACTGGAATGCTTCATAAAAGAGATGATGCAACCTCCTGCCTTACATGCTGAATTCAAAATGATTCCATCTAGTTTGATAACCTCTGCATTGAAGGCTGAGAGGGGGGCACTGCCTGTAATCCAGATGGATGTAATTGAGTGCTCAGAGTGGTGTGAAGAAGGAATTCCCTTCTGACAGACACTGCAGAACAATTTTGTTGTCGCACGAGACAGCAAACGTGCCTATGAAATGCAGAAAGTGTTTGGGCAGTGAAGGGCAAAAAGCAAATGTGTAAATTAATGAGCATCTACGACCTTTACAGAGTACATGGAACTTGGCAGGGTGGTTTTTGTAGCAGCAAGGACGTTATAAGAGGACTACAACTGAGGCTGCAGAGGTGAAGTGAAGAAGCCAACGGACGTGGCCATGGAGGACAGTGGTTCCTCCTCACTCATGGTGGTGAGGCACAGAGGGAGACTCATCTGGCCATCTCAACCACATCAAAGACTGCAGGCACACCAACCAAAGCCTGTCATTTTCTCTTTAAATCTGGGTTTTCGTGGAGGCTTTGGTAGTGGCATCTACTAAGGTGGGTGGCAGTCCTTAGGGAGGTGCCACAAGTCTCTGGGGGATCTGCCCACTGAAGTGGGGGGCTTGCAGCACTCCTTCAAGAGGGGAGAGGGTTCTTCCAAGGCACTGAACTGAAAGAGGGACAATGCCAGTGTTGATTTGGGGGTGGCTCAGCAGCCTCCCTGGGAAAACAGGGGGATCTCTGCACTCTCAAGCTGGTCCCACTACTACCAAAAGCAGAAGAATGGATTTCCCTCATCCTCCTTTGCCTCTGTCTTCCCCAGCTCCCTGCACCTCTGTAACAACTGAAAGGAAGAGGGAGACTGCAGACTTGCATATTAAAAATCTTACCCAAAGAACATCTGTAAATGACAGCAGATGCCTTCAAGTGGTTTTTCCTTCTCTGATGCAGCAGTGGCCCCCTAATTATATTGCTTCAGGGCTTGCTAGAATGTAATTAAATATTATTCCACTTATTGCCCTGCATCCCTGCTATTTTTGCATGGTTTAAAGTTAATATTCTGACATAGAATATTATTCACCTGGTTCAGGTGAATGGATATCTTCTTTGCAAGGACAATGGGGTTTCCATAAGAAAAAAAAAAGGAGATTTGGCCTCCAGCTGATGCCTACAGATTGGAATGGGCACTGCTGAGAACGTTGCTCACTAGAGGAGAAGCTTGCCAGGACAAAGGTGTTGATAAGGGCACGACAGAACTTACTGGAAGGCAACAACACACACTCAGGTGGCAACAGAGTTGGTGCCTTCTGCTGTGGACACATCTGGAAACAAGAGGCTTCACGTTGTTGGCATGAGAAAAACACAAAGGAAAATTTTGGGAGCACCCTACTGGGCAGACTGATGGGTGGAATAGGTTTTTGGGGTGCATTGTGAGTGCAGGCACTGCCCAGACAAAGGGGGGGACCAGCTAGTTTGGAGGCAGCACTTCTCTGGATTCTCCCCTCAAGATCAATGTGAGTCAGGTGGCACCATCTCCTGTGAAGCTTTTGTTTCTGAGGAGCATGAAGATAGGGGTATTAGTGACACTCAGCCTTAATTTGGGAATGATCTGTTCAAGGTCTCTCACTGTGGAGACCAGCAAGTGGTTTACTTATTTTATTGATAAGACCTGTCAGCTGGAGCAGTGCAGCACAAAGCCCCTAGGAAGGGGGCTACAAGGTTTTAGAATCATAGAATCACAGAATCCTTTAGGTTGGAAGGGACCTCCAAGATCATCCAGTCCAACCATTGAGCCATTAGGGCTCTAAAGTCCTCTGCTAAAACAGATCAGAATCTGTCAGGGTTGGAAGGGACCACAAGGAGCCCCCAGTTCCAACCCCTCTGCCATGAGCAGGGACACCTCCCACTAGATCAGGCTGCCCAGAGCCTCCTCCAGCCTGGCCTTAAAGACCCCCAGGGATGGGGCCTCAACCTCCTCCCTGGGCAACCCATCCCAGGGTCTCACCACTCTCCTGGGGAAGAACTTCTGAGCTTTTCCTCAAGAACCAGGGGGTAAGAGAACATCTCTGGTACAGCACGTGGTTTTCCCTCAGCCCTTCAGGTTGCCCACAGCTCTGAGCCTTTCCTTCCAGACTGGCAGGATTTCCTGAGGGGTGTAGGGGATTTCTGGTTAGCAAGATCTTTGATGATGCTTTTGCAGCTTCTTTGGGAACGTCCCCTCGTGTGAGCTGCATGGTGGTGAGAGGCCACAACTCTTTACCCTGTCTCAGTGCTTGGTTGGCTTTTTATGTGGTTTTCTGCCTTGTCTTTGACAATACAGCCCACTGAAACAGGGTGGCCCTCAGAAGCCATGTGCAAATATAGGTATTCTTTGTGTGCAGCTGGACTGTAGCCACTCTCAAAGCCAGTAAAACAAGTTAGAGGACATAGAGAAGTGAAAAGCATATCCCTTTATTTCACAGGGCATGTTAAGTCAGCAGGGACCATACTTTTTGGTGCCTGGAGACAGCTCAGCCACCTCTGCACTGCTCTTGACCATGCAATGCACACATGCAGAGTTTATTGTCTTTCTTGGGAAGATATTCTGTTAAGAGCAAGAAGAGGAAAGAAATAAGCTTTGGAACCTTTAAGCCAACCAGTGACCCACGTGGAAGGTGCATTACAGCCTAATGCACACTGTTTCTACAATAAAACCCCAAAGTTTCCCAGAAGAAACCAAAGAGCTGTGCAGAAATTGCCTGGGTTTTCCCACAGCTCTAAGCCCTGCATCTGAGCTAGATGAAGAGGAGAAATCAGTTGGTTTAGGAGGTAAATAAGGACTTGCTAAAAGCTTCAGCTTGCAAGAGGCATCTCACAAAATTCAAAGCCCAAGACCCTGTGGTGGTGGATTGACTGTGGTAGTGCTTTGGCATCTCATAGCAGAGATTAGCCATAGAAAAAAATAGTTATTTGGATTATTATTAGACTTTTGCTTTTCTGCCCCTGACTTTAGCTTCTATTTTCTTGCCCATCATTCCATGTTTGGTAAAAGCTTAGTGTATCTGTATAAATACAATGCTAAACACTGTTTTTAATACTTCCATTTCCTCACTGTACCCTCTTTAACAGAAGCATTTCTTTCTTGGAGAGACATTTTCAACACCACGTTGCAGATTCGTTTAATAAAACAAAGTGAGATCAATATCATGAAAGGAGGATTAAATATCTTGAAGGAGGTGCTCCCATCCTGGCCCTTTGTGTGTGATTTGATATTTTGAAGTGGAGAGAGAAATGAAGGAGAACCACAAAATAGGATCCTCTGATTCACTTGTATTGGGGAAGGTAAAGATGGCTTTAAATATGGAATATGAAGCTGGATTCTTCATAAGATAAGCTCAAAGAGATTATTCAGTGAGCCCAAGAAAGCAGTTTTCCTGAAGGAGACAACCAAGAGGCTGAAAATGGTGTAAACAGCTTGTATTTCTTGCAGAATAAAGTGAGATTTTTGGCATTCAAGAGACCCTATTAAAAACTGGACTGTGCTCACCATCACCCGTGGCCAATGTTGGTTGCTGAGCTGTTTGCTTGTAAGAGGAATTCTTCCTAGTCAAAGGATGCTGGTTTAGGAAAGGGAATGACCTCTGCAGGGGGAGGGGGGTGTACAATTATAAATCATACCACATGTGATTGAAACTCTCCCACAGGCAAGCAAGAAAATCAAATTAAAGCAAATATTGTATTAAAGGAGGTTCAGTGGATGCCTTGGAGAGCTCTGATTTTCATGTAAATGCTCATTTAGGCTGAGGTTTACTGCCTCCTTAGAATAATGGAGGAGAAAAGAAAAGCCTATTTAATTGTAAAGGAAGGGAATGCCAAGGAAATAGATGAATTGCAATTTATCTAGATTTTTTGCCTCCAGATCTTGTGGCTGTGATAGCTCCCTGTCTTAAACTGTGCAAAGGAAAACAGTAATTGAACTCCAGTCCATATAATTTGGGAAATCTTGCCTTTTTTTTTTTTCCCTTTGTCACATCTTTTAGCTTATTGCAGCTTTAGATAATTTCCCCATCAAGTCCTTTTGCATGTCCTTGTGGGAATTGCCTCGTGATTGACAGCTTTGATCTGGAAATTGTTGCAGCTAAACTGCTACAATTCAGATGGGGAGAACTGCCAAATAATTTGACAGATAGATGCCAAGAAGTGACGTATGTGGAGCTGTCAGACAAACTTTTTTAGAGGAACCAGCCTTGGAGATTTGCTCCGTGGGCATGGTGAATACTGGGCACAGGTTCTTGTCTCATGAGCCTGCTTCTGGAGGGCTACCAACAGGCCCAAGGCACCTCTGCTCCCCAAAAATGGTTTTTTTTTGGGGTGGGCGATGGCTGCTAGCAGCAAATCCCCCAAAAATGGTCACCAGAAATCAGAAAGGAAGGATTTTGTGGTCATGGCAGCAGCTCAGAGGGAGTTTTGTGCCTGAAAGAGTGGGAAATGGATGTGAAATGTTTCCTGAAACATTCTTAATAGGAAACCCAAGCGTAAATAAGATCATTTTAACTGAGCTCAGGGTGAAGCTAAGAGGACTCAAACCTCTTGTACTTCTGCATCTTTTTTTTCCCTCTTCTTTTCATTGCATTTACACACAAAAATACCTCCAAAATTATAGTATTAAGGTTTAACACAACACAGTTATAAACATGGTGGTGTAATGTTGGCTATCAGGCAGCACATGCTCCAATCTACCTGGGTAAACATATTTTATTTGCATTCAAAGTAATGCCTTGAAACTGGAGTTAACCTCCCCGTGTTCCAATCAGGGCAGGTCTAAGATCCTTGCCCTAATCTCACACATGGAGATGCCAACTCTGTAGCCTGGACTATTTCACTCTTCAACCTCTGGTGGTGTTAGTCAGCGTGGAGATTTCACGCAGCATTGAAAATCTCATCAGATTCACCAGAATCAACCTTAAAAAGAGCTTTCATCATTAAATTTTCCTACTCTACAATGTCCAAACTTATATGGCTGTATTTTAAGGAGGCTTCAAGTGGTGATGAAGAGACATGGAAGGAAAGTTAAGCCAGAAACTTTCAGGAGGGAGGGAAGGAGAGATGCCACCCTGGGCAGAAATACGTGATGCTTCAGCCACCAAGCCCAATCACTGGGGAGGAGCAGAGCATAAACAGGATGAGGCAGGAAAGAAGAAGTCATTTAATTGTGGGCTAGAGAAGAAAAACACCTCCCAGGAGATTTATTCTGGATGGCTGACTGTGTGCAAATGGGAAGATGTCACTAGGAGCTCTCTGGCTCATGCCCGTCCTGGAGTAGTTTAAAAGACCCAGTCAGCCCAAAAGATGAGGAGATGTAGCAGTGGGGGAGACTCAGCATATTCACCAACATTTTAATAATATTTCCTACTGTTTATCCTTCCCATAACTTTAAAAATTATCTTTGTCTTGACAAATTCCTTCTGCTAAACCAGCCCATGATGGATTTTTCTATGCTGCCCAACTGGAAGTGAAGGTGTTCTAGAAAGTCTGGAGCCTCAGCTGAGCATTGCACTGCAGCAGCTGGTTCTTACTCTGACTCTGCCAAAAAGTCCCTTCAGGACATTGGGTAGCTGCTTAAACCCATTTTCTTTTTTCACAGGTTATTCATAATTCAGTGCTCTTTATTTTATGGACACCTGACTCTGGCTTCTGGTCTTCAGGCATGAGCAGCCACATCTCAATGAGCTTTGGATGCCTGAAATGTTATGTAGTGGGAAATGCTCTGAGAAAAACAAATGCATGATTCAGAACAGATGCTAAGAGTACTAGAAACTTTGGACCTACAGCTCCCCAGGTTTTAAATTGCCATTTTAAAGTGTTGTGGATAATATCACCTTAGTTCACAGCGTGAAATGAAATCAGTGATGCTTGTGCCCCAGTCACAGCTGGACTCTAAAACAGTGGAGAGAGGTTCAGACGTGCTCCATGGGGCTGGTTTCCTCCCCAGCAAGTCCACACTGAGTGGCTTCAATCACAAATTGTATAATTATGCTCATGCTTTCACCAAATATGGGTGGAGCTGCCCAGAGAAGCTGATGCAGCTCCTTGCTCCTGCTCCAAAAGTATGGAAGGGCACCAGATTTTTCAGCAGAAAGCTCCTTCCTGGGTCTGCTCCTCAGAAACACCAGAGGTCATTCAACTGAAATTTGAGTCACAAATCTAAATGCACCCGGACTGGGGGTGTTTGGGGTGTGAGCTGAACAAAGAGCCACATTTTGTCTTTTGGAGCTTGGGTAAGTTTGGGAAGTAAGCAAAATATGTTTCCATGAGATCCTGAGGTGCAGACAAAACTCTGATTTTTTTTTTTTTTCTATCATTCATATTTTCATTATCTAAAATTCAAAGTGTTTTACATTCTTATTTTCAGGACCATTCTATTTCCTAGTAATGCACCACGACCATCTATTTAAAAAGTTGCTTTGGAAGTTGAGCTATGACACATATTTTGAATCAATCAACCTTGGCTGAGAGGGTTGAGAAACTTGGGAAAGAAAAACATTCACCTGTCACCTCTAAAACCATACTGCAGAGAAGTTGTGGGGTTTTGTGGGCTGTGTTTGCCACAAAACTGTGACTTTTTCCTCTGATTTAAACTCCTCTCTATGAAGGGTGGAGACCATCATGATTCTAGAGAGAGGAGCAATGACAATAGTAATATTCTGCCTTTTCTTAGAGCTACAGAGTGACCCCTAATAAATAACAGGCTTGGTCTCCAAGCAATGAACATACCAGGATTTGAAAATCATCTTTATTTTTTTCATAGATATAAAAATAAAACATGATTTAATGTCTCATATCATCGTTGTATCAGTAACATCCTATGAGCAATCATCCACAGTAAACTATTATGTCCTTTCAAACTGCTTATAATATTTAGTGTTGAGGAAAACGTGGATTTCAGAGCAATCAGGCTGCAAATTTGTTCACAACAAAGGTTTTTCAAGCATCTTTAGTCCTTATATATGTGTGTATTGATTTTTTGTTTCATATTTAGAGTCACTTGGCTTCCAAAGGAGTCAAGTACTACGGTGCCCTCAGCTCTGATGGCAAAATAGTAACAACATGGAGGTTTTAGGTATTTTACAGCTCCCACTTAAGGAGTGTGTGGTAAAAGTAAGAGAATGCAGACTGTGAGTGCCTGCTGCAGGTCTCTGAATACACCCTGAAGAGCTAAAGCATGCAAGAAATGTCTGGTTGCTGGTACAACTGGTTGCACAACGTTGACTCCCCTTTGGTCTAGCAGACCTCAGATCTGTTGACCTGGACAATCTCTTTTGCTCTGAGTGGAGAAGTTATGAAAAGTACTTGCCAGTAAAAGCCTGAGGAGAAGGAGAGATTTGCTCAGCACTCTTCTTGATGGTTTTATAAACAGTTGTCTGTGCCATCAGAAAAATCTGGCCCAAAATGATACAGGATAGTCTCTTGGGAACATCTAGAAGAGAGCAGGGTGGGTCTGTTCACAAGGGTCTGTGGGGACAGGATGAGGGGGAATGGCTTGAAGCTGCAAAAGGGAAGATTTAGGTTAGATGTTAGGAAGAAATTCTTCAATATGAGGGTGGTAGATCCCTGGAATGGGTTGCCCAGGGAGGTGGTGGAGGCCACATCCCTGCAGACATTCAAGATCAGGCTGGATGAAGCTTTGAGCAGCCTGACCTTGTTGGAGGTGTCCCTGCTTATAGCAGGGGGGTTGGACTAGAGGACCTTTGGAGGTCCCCTCCAACCCAACACCTCCTCTGATTCCGTATGACTGAGCCAAGCATCTTGTCCACAGCATCCAAAGCTGATCCCAAGCATCTGAACCCAAACCAGCTTTTCTAGTTACAAGTTTTTCTGCTTTACCCAGGGACAAACACATTCCCTTTCCTCCTGCACGTTTCAGGCAGGGGGATGTGGCCCAAAACACCTTGAATTAGCCCTTCCAGAGCAGAATCAGTGGCAACAAAATATCCGTGGTATTTCCCAACCACCTCCCCAGTCAAATCATAATGAGGCACCTTAGTGAGCAACAATTAGGTCTGATTGTGGTGGGAATCAGAGCAGATAAGTTATTAGCAAAACAGTTATATTAGGAGAATCAAATGATCTCTTTTTTTTTTTAATCACAATACTCTGTTTTCCCTGGCAGGAGTTTTTCTGTCTCATCATCAGCAGTGGTAAAGAAGCAATATGGTTTCCTGCATGCTCATAAAGATATACTATGGGGTAATAAACCTGAATAATATTCATTTCCATTTGTTATAATGATTGTAATAAATCTACAAGGCCTAGATGAAAGCAGTTGTGCTAGCCTTACATCTCAGGGAAGATAAAAAAACCTTCTAAAAAAGGACAGAATGGAGGGTTTATTATGCCTGCTTAATTTTAAGTACATTTAAAAGAATTGCCATTTCCTTCTGTTGCCTCATTTACAAGCACCAAGTTAGGTGGTAATTATAAGATAATTCAGTAACACTCTAAAATAATGATTCAGCTAATTAATGCTGAATTACAGAGGCAGTCCTACACAGATACTTAGAACACCCCCATTAACACTGACAGAGTTCATCATGATTATTCCAGCAAGCACTGAAGGAACTGAATGTGATTAGACCATTTCTTGAAAATGTTTACTAGGAGGGTTGAGTTTGCTTTTTATTTTTTAAAGCTGTGGCCTTTTTTAGAGTTCTCCCTTGTACAGGTGTCTTAAGGAGGGAAGGGGGCATAGGAACCTTCCTCCTACATGCAGCACTCACCATTGGCAGTTTTCATGAGGTTTTGGGAGCCTAAATTGAGATATTGGCCACTGAAATCATAACCACAGAAGGGTGTAGTCTCTTGGTTACAAGCTGTGGTCAAGGGGCATGTTGACATCTGTGGTATCTTTGACTCTGGCTGATCCTGCTGTAGGGCAGAGGACAGGAAGGACTTTTCTCACTCAGGGTTAGCAGAGAGGGGTTATTTTGCCTCAACATCCCAACGTGTTTCCTTTTTATTTCTCCCATTTGCTCTAGAGATTCTGGATGACAGCCTCAGGTATGCTGGGGCTTTGTAGTTTGTAAATGCCATCCCATTGGTACAGGTTGCCTTTGTGCCTCGTCGTGGGAAATGGAAAGGGGGCTACATGAAGGCTCTTAAAACAGAATCAACTCTTTTTATTTCCAAATGGGCAAGATCCTTTTTGAATGAAGCATCGCTCCTTTTTTTTTGGTGCTGATGACATGAATCTACCCACTGCAATGGTGCAAATGGATGCAATGAGACATGAACCTACCCATTTGTGCCAGCTGCCTGGACATCACCACCCTGTGCACTGTTTGACACGAGTTTTCTACACCCCTAAACACTCTTCTTCCACGAGGATCTGCACACCCAAATGTTCAATGCGTGCTTGGGAAGAGAAGAGTCAGAAATTGCAATGGAAATACACTACGCAGCCCCTGGGGAAACTGAATCCAAACTCATCCAATTAAGGGGTCTTGGCAACAGCTTTTTGCCCCCAAGTTACAGTTCTCCTTTCTAAGTGGGAGTTCTGCAGGGGCTAAGGTGTGAAAACCCCCACGGCGAAGCACGCGGGGCCCCAGCGCATCACTGCTGAGCCCAGCCCCGGCTTCCTCTCCTGGGAAGAGGGAGGAAGAGGAGCAAGCTCTCCCCGGAGGCAGGCCAGGAGGAGCTCAGCGTGAGGCAGCAGCAGAGCTGCTTCAGCCTGGGGGTTCTGGCTGGGAGATGGGGAGAGCTTGGCGATGGATCGCGGGTCCCCGCGGGGGGCGGCGGGCGACGGATCCGCCTGCTGGCACCGTGTCTGCAGCCCAACAATCTCCAGCTGCCGTGGCTGGCGGCCACCTGCCTTCCAGCCAGCTCAGAGCTGGGCTCAGTGGTTTCTTGGGGTGACCAAAACCCTCTTCATGCTGGCCAGAAGAACTGGAAAAACGCCATGCTACGGATACGGCCTCGAATTGGGGCTTGGCGAAACGGAGTCGCTGTCGCTTCTCTAAGGGCTGAATCTGCCTCCCAGTGTTTTACTTCCCCTCTCTGCAGTGTCCAAGGATTGCTTTTGCTGTCCCAGGCAGCTGGAGGTGCCCTTAAAGCACATTCAACCAGCCCTTTGGAATCAGTAAGAGCTGGAATGGGTTCTGGTGGAAAATTGTGGGATTATCATCCGGGTACTGGGGCTGCTCTTGTGACTCTGCTGCAGACTGGGAAGGAATAACTTAATTTTTCCACTCTCTCACTTGTCTCTCTGTAAAAAAGGGACACCAATCTTCATCTCTCTTTCCTATTCAGAGTAGAATATATACTGAAATGTAAGCAACAACGTTAAGCAAATGGGCTTGGTAGTGTAGAAGGGACAGAAGTGGATCGACAGAAAACAAATATGAGAAAGAGAGTAGGCATCACAAATGAAGTTGGCTGGGTGAAAATCCCTGCTTAGAAACACAGCTGAGGGCAGGTTTGGGGTAGCTCTTTTTTTTTTCCCCTTGCCTACCCAGGTCATGGGGGAATGGGGAGGAGCTGACTCCTGACAGAGCTTTTGGAGGCTGTTGGTGGGAGACACTTTGCTAGAAGAGGAAAAGCCAGGGCAGGACTCATGTGACACCTGGAAACCCAAGGTGGCTGAGGTCTTAGAAATGCCTTTGGAAATTCACTGAGTGCTTGCTAATAGCCCAACAAAGGGATGCATTTATTCCCTGATGAATGAACTGTGGTCAGCCAAGGAAGAATTTCAGAGATCATATATCTCTCCTAGAGGCTAGTGAAAGAGTGGAAGAAATGGGCCAATCTGGCCCATGTGAAGATAAACAGTGATTAGAGAAAGGAAACAATCCAAGGAACAAGCTGAATTTGGCAAGAATACATCAACACTATGTTTTCCAACCCTGCAAGAGTCCAGCCCCTGGGCAAGACCAACTCCAGTGGAAAGCTTCAGCCAGCGGACTGCGAAGGCTTTAAAAAAAACTGATGAGAGGCTCTTTGGGAGCCTCTCTGGGAGGAGGATTCTTGTCTGGCAAAGTGACTTGCATACTTCTGGCACTAAATAAACCATGTCTAACCGTGGTGCTTCTGTGGTCACCCGCTGCCACACTATTTTTGTGCCTCTCTGCCTTAACCCGACCCACGGGCACAGACCCTGTGGCAGAGGAGGCACAAGAAGGACTCTGGCTGAAATCCAGAGTTATAAATCAAAGCTCTCTCCTGGCATTAGTCTGACAAGTCAGGGCTGCCCAGCGTTGCTGCTGTGGCAAGGGCTGAGCAGGATTTTAGGACTCCAGCAGCAACCTGTGCTGCAGGAGCAGCTCCCCAGACTCATCAGCCACCACTCCCTTTGTCACCCTGGCTGTCCCCACGGAGCAACATGGGCAGCAGCCACCCTTGCTTGTCTTGCAGCACACCTCTGCAAGCTTGGAGCCTCTTGGAAAGAGGCTTGAAACATCTGAAGCCACCTTGGCCAAGCAGTTCTTCCTCCAGCAGCCTTTGCCACCCAGTGCCATGCAAGCAGAAGTCCCAACTCTTGCTCCCCACCTGGAGATCAGCTCTTTCCTTTTGGCTGGGGGAGAAAACCAGTCTCTTTGTGTGTCACTCTTCCTCAGTGAGGAGTGCTCAAGTTCAGAGCATCCTGTGCTTCACGGGGCTGGGATTTCCAGTCTTGCCCAGGGCTCTGAGTGAGGTTGTATCCCCCATGGCCAGTGTTTGTGGGGCTGGCTGTGAGATCTGGTGCTTGTGGCATCCCTGGGTGGGAAGGAAAGCCTCAATTTGCTTGATCTAGCTTCTCAGAGAGCTTTTAAACTGTGAAATGTATCCAAGGGGGCTGTCAGAGAGCTGTGGAAAAGCTTGTGTGAGTTTTAAGACCTTAGCACTACAAAAAGAGTCTGGGGTAGTGCAGCAATAGCCCTTAGAGCTGAGGCAGGGATTTTGGGATGCAGGCATCTCAGGCAGTCCTGCTCCTGAGATTTCACAGGCAGTTTGTGACTCATAAGGTCACTGGCCAGCTTTGAGGCTGCCTCCCTGGTACATCCCAGATGATAATGTGTGTGTCATGGTGTCAGCCATACACCACTCCCCTTTGCCATGGCTGAAGTGGGATTTCTGCTTTTGGACATGCTTGATCATGGAAATCCAACCAAAAAATCTATCAGCCCTCTTCCCAGAGGGGGAAGATGTGACCAGGGGAAAGGTGGGGTGGGATGCCATCACCTCTATGAAACAAGACCACCCCTTCAAGCAGCTCTTTATCTTCCCATTGTGGAGCAAGTTGTTTGATTTCTCCTTCTCTGCTAAATTCTCACTCCAGACCAAGTTTTTTTGGCTGAGCAGCTCACGCTGCTGTGGAGCCAGGGCTGGGCCCTCACCCCTTGGGTTTGGAAATGATGAAATGAGGCACATCACTGAAAGATTTTGAGCCTCTACGCTGGAACCTGTTTTTTCTAGATGCTTTGGAAACTCTGAAGTGGCAGCTTGGAGCTGGGTGTGATTTACCCCCTTGTTCTCTGCTCTGCAAAGCTGTTTGTCCGTGGAGCTGGGATTTCAGGAGAATGTTTGCACAGAAGTATAATGAGGCTTGGCTGGTCCTGGGGAGAGATTTTGAATGGCTGCTGACCTCGCAGGGAATCTGGGCTGAACTCAGGCAGAAACCACTGAGCTGGAAAGAAAAACCTGGAGAAACTAAAGCAGGCTCTCCATCTTCTGCTCTGAGTTAGGAAAGAGGCATTTCATCCAAAAGGCTGTGGCAAATGCTAGGATCTACTTCCTTAGCTTTTAGAAAAAATAATATTTTTAAAGGGAATCCAACTTTTTAAACTGGATCTGGGCTTTTTTTTTGGTGTGCTATGTCAACTGTTCACTTGCAAACGAGCTGATGCTCTCTTTGGGTCTGTCCTGATCAGCTTTGAGCTTTCTCCTGGATGTGGGACCTGTGTGTTAGGCCCCTGCACAGGCTCTGCAAAATAGAAGGATGCTTTTATACCCTTGAAACCACAGAGAGAAAACTCTATTTATTTTATAGTCAGCTTTATTAACTCCCATTCTGTAAACAGCTGTATAGTGGTTTACTTTCTGAATTCTACTCTTGCACAATAGACACAATCAAAGGAAAAATATATATGCAGGAGTTGTGTTTGGCTAAGAAGCAGGACAAAAATGGCCCTTTTGTCCAGTAGCAATTAACTATCTTATGCTAATCAGTCACGTTTTGCACTACAAGGATGCAAAGGCTCAAACAAAACGACTCTGGGTTGCAGAATTGGGGCAAATGTGTTCAGCCTTTGTGGTCTCAGCACCTTCCACCTTGCCCAGCCCCTTGCACCTCTCCACTGACGTGTGTAGGTTTCTCTCCCACCCAAAATATCCTAAAAAGCTGTTTGTGCAAGGAGAGAAGTGCAATTGCCTGTTTTTTTGAGAGAGAGGCTGTCACAATCTCACCTCTGGAAGCCAAGAAAATAAGAGAAATGCTTTGGTGAGGCTGATTTCTTTTAATCATCACGTGTCCTCCTCACCCTCTGACAATACAGCTGTACTTATTTCAAATGACTTGGATGACACCATTGCAAATAACACCTCTGCTTGTATCTCTGCTTCACATGAATGTCTCTGAGGAAAAAAACGTGTCCTTAAATTTGCTTCTCCAATACTTTGAAGCTCACAAATTCAGGAGCTGTGTTTTTCAGCTGAGTTTATTATATTATTATTATTATAGGTGCTGTACTTGGCATGAACACCCAACATAATCTAGTCCTCTTCTTAGTCAGCCCATACTGAGGTTATTCTTGAGATCTTGGACATCTTCACGTGTGACTTCCAGGGTGGAACATGTTCCTTTTGTCATGCAATTAGATGTGGCTGAATATTTTTCTTAAAACCATGGCAAAAATGGTGTCAGTGTGTAAGGAACCAGGACTTAACCTGTTACCTGCTTACCTGTTGTCTCTAATCACAAGTTATACTTGATATTTCTTCAAAAACTATATACTCAATATACTCAAAAGTTATACTCAGTATTTTTCTTCAAAAAATTATCCACCTGACTGGAGATATTTGGTTATTTTCTCATTAAGTTTGCCAAGGTGCTACTTGAAGCAAGTCTTTCTGATTTTCTGTCATCAAAATATACAGGCAAGTTGGTGGAAAAATGCAGGTCATGATGGCAATGAAAAGGGAGAATTTAAGATTTTGTTGCAGATGAATGTTGTCTAAAAATATTAATCATCTCCAATCCTTCAATCATCCTCAGTGAGGTCCTTACCTCTAGCAGAGCTGTCAGGACTCTACTGGTGGTGACAAACTCCACGTCACTTGGTGTTGCTGTTGAATGAAACCTCCACAATCATCTAGTGACGTGTCAAAAGAGGTATTTTTTTCTGGTTCTTTTCACCCAAAAGATAGACCTTCACCAAGGTCATCCCTGGACCTTGCAGGCTTCCTCCTGAGAAGTCCCAGGGAGATGACAGCATTTCCAGGGCTGGTTTTGGAGTGTGTGCAGATCCTTGTGGATTCATCAGAGTCAAGGAGGAGCCCTTCTGTTCACTGACATCCTGGGGCCAGGACTTCCAGCCATTAATTATGTGAAAAAGGACCTCGTTTAGTCAAAGCTGCCAATTTTTAATGTAATTGAATGTCACCTTCTCCTCATATGACTAGGGAAGGAAAGCAGAAGCTCTTGCTCAACATCCATTTGTTTTATGCCCTTACATATTTTTTTCTGCCACTCTGGGCTCTGTGTGTCTGATAAAAGCAAGAAAAGGTCATATTTACCAGAATTGGAGCTAGAAGTACCAGGAACTAAATTTATCTTCTGCTTTTTTTTGGCTCCCAGAACACCTCCAAGCAGAATGGTGGCAACTGGTGCTCCCTGAGGTAAAGGATGGGGTCTGGTGTGTCAGTCTTGGCTGCTGGTGATCACCCAGCAAGGTGCCCCTTGTTCTGCAGCATCTTTTCTGTGCTGATCAGACTTATCCCCACAAAATCAAGACCATCCTGGTTCATAATATCCACTGTATAACTTTCCTACTGTGGGGATTTTATGAAGACTTTATAAAAATAAGCAAACGTGGCCTGAGAAAGCTTTTTGTTGTTGAGTGATGTTTGAAGTAGTTTGGTTTTTCTTCTTTCCTTTGGGAAATAAAATGAATGAAAATAGATATTAGGAAATATGCAAAATAAGCTGACATTTGTAAGTCAACATGTAGTCAACACGTTGCTTCAGGCCAGTTTGATAAAGCTGAATCTGAGAGTTTCAATTCTTTAAATATTGATAAACAGAAAGAAAAACTCTCTCTTTCCTTGTCACCTTTTTAATGGTAGCTGGCCAATTAAACATATCTCAACACAATCTGAGAGAGGAAGTTGATTACATATAGGGGGAGTAAAACTCATCAAGTTGCCTTATGAATTCTACTTTTGTTTGTTTTTAGAATACCTCTGTCTCACAAGAGGATTGACTGACAGGCACACAGGAAAAAAAAGAAGTCAGACAGATACTTCTTTTCTGGATAGATTGAAGTCCCCAGAGGCTGGTAAAAGTGAAGCAAATCAAGTCCATCATCTTCTATATTCACATCAACCCCTCTATTGTGGAAAACATCAGAAGTCAGCGTGTTCTCCTTCAGATGAAATGTTATTTGGGTGCTATTTTTACAGATATTGGAGAAGCAAACCCATTTAATAATCACCCAAAAGAAAAACACCAAAAAAAGTGCAAAGTCCCACTGTATGTCATTCAGAGAGGGACGTGAGGAAGAGCAAAGGTTGGTCCCCTGCTTGCCTTTGGTGGGCCAGCACTACTGTCATTTATTTCATTGAATCATAGAATGTCTGGGCTGGAAGGGTCCTCTAAAGATCATCTAGTCCAAACCCCCTGCTCTAAGCACTTTTTGCCATGAATGGGACATGAAGATGTAGAAGAGAATCAGTTGTGTGTGTGTTCACAGGTATCAGATGTGCTTGAAATGTCAGCACATCTTTCAAGAAGTTAATATTCCTGAT
>NW_008605496.1:20658-21910 GCF_000691845.1 Merops nubicus
AGGAGAAGGAGAAGGAGAAGGAGTGGGAGTGACCCCTTGTGTTTTTGATCTGCTAAATGACATCTCTCAAAAAACTGTTCTTGTCCCACCTGTTTGGCTAAAGTGGGTTTGCTGATGTCAGGAAGACAGAGATGTGGTTCCATGAAACTGGGAACTGGGAGATGTTTTCCTCATCAGAACTGTTCATCCTTCAGCTTTCCAGCTCCTCCAACTGCCTGCCTGAATAAGCTCTGTCCCTTTTTCCACTGAAGGGAGATGGGTGGTGTGGGTGAGCTGTTGATTGATCATTTAATGCTCTCTCAGCCAGAATGAAGTGGGCAGATCTTTGTGAAGCAGTTTGAACTGAGAGCTGCATTTCCAAGAACACCTCAATATCTCAGCTATTCACATCCAAGCACTTGCTTAATCATGCTTATCCTCACCCTGACTCCTCAGGAGCTGCTGAAGAACGTGGTATTTCCATATATTTTGGACTGAAACTTGGTCCTTGCTGAAAATCAAACAGCATGGATCAATCAAAAAAAAAAAGTCAGCAAATTTACAGCTTGGTTGGTTCTGCCCCTGTTAAATAAATATGTTAAATAGAAGGATGTTAAAGAAGATGTTATTTGTCCTCCTTACAGCTGCAGCAGTCTTTGGGGGTGTACATCTGAGCAGTCATGGTCGTGTGGATGCCCAGATATGCATGGCAGTAGGGGATGAAGGTGGTTTCCCTTTGGGACTTCCTAAATTCAGATGAAATAACTATTACCCATGGAACTTAAGAAAAACAAGAGAGTTGTTCAATAAGATGCGTGTCGAAGGGGCACGTTGGGACAGAAACCAAACTTTAGAAATGGAAGATCTTTCATCAGGTCCATAATTGGTATAATCCCACCAAGCTTTACAGTCAAGAGATTAAAGATGTAACTCGAGAGATCCAAAAGTTGGTAAAGTACTTTGTGTTCTGCTAAAAGGATGCCTGATGTCATTTTTTTAGCAGGTAAAAGTCATAATTCACATCTCAATGCCCCTGTACCTGCTGGAGAGCAGCTGCCCACCGCCCTGCCCCAGCTCTTTGGTGGAGAACCTGCCCTACGAGTTTCAGCTCCAAACAAACATTCATGGCTGAGCTATGAACCCCTAGAGGGAGAGATGGTGAAGTGGATTAAAGCTCTAACTCGGTGCCTTTGGCTCAGAGCCACAGGAGGACAAAAGTTAGAGTGAGTTTTGGAATTAACTGTTGGTCGTTGGTTTGGATGTGGCCAAAAAA
>NW_008605497.1:0-301 GCF_000691845.1 Merops nubicus
TGCTGAATTCCAGACTGACCAACTACATCCCTGCTGCAGAGAAGATAAACTATGAGACAAAACTATCCTACTAATTTGGCATTAATTTTTTGGTAAATCTCTTTTCCTATGGTTGTGTTTACATTTGATCTCATTTCCAAATTATTTTCTTCCAAAAAATCTTCCAAAGAGATGAGCAAAACAACACAATCTGAGACAACAGTTTCCTGTGTAGTTTTTTTCTTGAAGATGGGCAGTCCAGTCACCTGGAATGACTCTGACTCAACAGCTCTATTGAAGAGTTTTGCTAACAAGGTGTAAC
>NW_008605498.1:0-552 GCF_000691845.1 Merops nubicus
GTGCCACACCCGGCACCCACCACGGGCAGCACGTCACCCCGGTGGCACTGGGGACAGGGGGACATGGGGGTGTGCAGGGCTCTGTCTGTACCACGCTGTGGTGTGTGCTGGGGCTCTGCCAGGGACTGTGCCAGGGACTGCACTGCCGCAGTGCCATGCACGGGCATCCCTGGCATGAGGGGGCTGCATTGCTCATGCCACACCTACTGTGCCTGGGTGTCCCCAGTGTGGAGGATGATGCCATGCTGGGTGATGGGTACCTGTCTGTCCCCAGCGCAGCAACCGTGCTGGGCTGGGGGACCTCGGGGGCACGGGTATCCCCACGCAGTGGTGCAGTGTTGTGCCTGGGTCTCCCTGGTACAGGGGACAGTGCCACGCTCAGGTGTCCCTGCTGTGCAAGGTGACAGGGGTGCCAAGTGATGCACCCAGGTGCTCTCAGTGCAGGGGAGGGTGCCCCGGCGGGTGACAGGGGTGCCCGTGCTGTGCCTGGGAGTCCCCAGTGCAGGGGACAGTGCCAGACTTGGCTGTTCCTCATGCAGGGACCCTGCTGTG
>NW_008605499.1:0-220 GCF_000691845.1 Merops nubicus
GGAGGAGGAGGTGGAGGAGGAGGAGGACGAGCGCGGCCCGGTGCCGGCCGCTATGGACCAGTGCGTGACGGTGGAGCGGGAGCTGGAGAAGGTGCTGCAGAAGTTCTCGGGCTACGGGCAGCTCTGCGAGCGCAGCCTGGAAGAGCTCATCCAGTACGCGGGCGGGCTGCGCCGGGAGATCCTCCAGACCGAGAGTACGTGGAGAAAACATCCCCCCCCC
>NW_008605499.1:366-591 GCF_000691845.1 Merops nubicus
TTGGGGGGAAGGCTGAGCTGGAGGGCTCTCCGCCTCACCCCCCCGTGGGGAGAGCGTTCCGTGCGTTTCTGACAGGTAGTAGTTAAAGGCAGGGGCAAGTATCGGCCCTGCTGGGCCTCGTCCGCTGTCTGTGCGCTGGGGGAGGGGAGCGTTCGTTCCCCATCAGCAGGTACGGGTGACCCTGGGCAGCCTCTTCATCTCCGTGCCTTCATGTCGAGTTACAGG
>NW_008605499.1:673-1781 GCF_000691845.1 Merops nubicus
TATTTTCTTTTCCCCCTAAGTTCCGAAGTTGTTTTGTTTTGATGTGGGTACGTTTGGAAGTGTTTTGGGTAAAGCCGCTCTTCAGCTGGAAGTAAACACGGCCTCCTAAGTCTCGTCTGTGTTTTGCAGCCGGTGTTGGGCACTCGCGCAGGCGGGGGGTGGCCCGAGCACGCTGTAAACATGAGACATCGAACGCTTGCGAAATCCCCGAGGTGGAGGTAACGCAGCGTTTGTGGACGGGTGGGAGGAGTGGTGAGGCAGCTGAAGTGATTTACTCAAGGCCAGGCAGGAAGTGAGTGAATTTGCCGGCTCCTGTGCTCGAACTCCAGAGCAAATAGTGTTGTTTCACTGCTTTGTAGGCTCTGTTTTTGTTCGGTTCGGAGAAGAACGTGTTTGCTGTAGCCAGTACACAAATACAGGTGCAAAGCTCGCGCCCGGGTGCCTGGAGTTCCAGGAACATGGACGGGAGTGTGTTGCAGCTGCTGTGTGTACACAGCCATTTCCATAGAGCTCAGACACGGGACTCTGCTCCCAAAGCATTTATTTGGGGTGAAATAACATCCAGTCTTTTTGGCATTGTTTGGAACTGTGTTTCAATAAACGTACTTTGTGCTGTCTGCAAGAACTGGGGCTTGTACTTCAAGGACAGCCGATACAACCCCTGTGCTCACAATCTGAGGTGCTGACCTTGCCTGGAGAGCTGCTTGCTGGGACCCTGACACTCGTACTGATCTTTGCAGGGCTCTGTGGGGCTGTAAAGATTTCTCTGTGAGGTTCCTATTGCAGATTCAGATCTTTTACTCTCTTCATAATGTAATTAAAAGGTTCCAGTGTGCAGCTCCTTCAAAGTCCTCGTTAGGTGTTTCCATCTAGACTTGGATTAAGAGTTTTTGGGACTGTCCTGGGAAGGCCCTGGGTGTGTTTTTGGTGCTTGCCAAGTAAATGATGATGCTGTCCCAGCAGAGTACACCCCATACTGCCCTTCCTTTCAGTAAGTACTCCAGAATGAAGCCAATCTGTTACTAATGCGCCCTCAAACATCTGAGGACTCGTTCAGTTTTGGCATCTGAGGGTAAGCTGGCTTCATAAATGGCAAAATTATATATAT
>NW_008605500.1:0-1654 GCF_000691845.1 Merops nubicus
AAAACGCCTGGAGGGGAACTCTCCCCCCTGCTTCGCCCCCTTCCCGAGGAGGTGGCAGAGCCAGGAGGGTGGGAGCACGTGGAAAAAGCATCGTGGAAAATTTTCAGCGAGCCCGGCTATCGATCTGGACTCGAAGCACACCCCGGGTGCCTGGCACTCTGCTCCCCCATCAGCTGCATTTAGCTGCTTCCACCAAGTACAGGAGCATCAGCAAAAGGCCTAATTATGAGCTGCCAATAGATAAATATTAATGCCAAACCCCCAGGAACAAAACTCCAGCTCGGTGTTTGGGAGCCTTGCCTGTGCGTGGTCCAGCACAGCTCCGCCGTGGTCTCTGGCTGCTTTGCCATCCTGGTGAGATGCAGCAGCGATGCTGGCATGGAGCTGGTGCCACTCCAGTGCCACGTGTGCCAGGTTCACCGGCTGGGCCTGGGCAGAGCCCGCAGAGAGGGCAGGGAGAGGCTTTTCAGAGGGCTCGGTGAGGGATGCTGCCCTGGCACTGCCTGGCTCCCATCTACCTCCCGGGAAGCAGAGCCCCACAAGCCTCCAGCCCGTGCCCAGGGCCCTAGTGAGCCTTGAAAGTGGCTCCTGCCCCCTCCACCGGGCCAGCAGCGTTGATACAAGGAGCTAGCAGTGGGTCAGGGGCTGCAGGCTGCTGCTTTATTAAGATCTTGGAGGGCACCAGCTCCCACGAGGCAGCCGGAGCATCCTCTCCATATTCACATTTCCATCACATCCTCCTCAGACAGCACCGGCTCCACTCCTCCATCTGCTTAAATGCCACCTCCAGAAGGGATTGGCTCAAAACATCTTCTCCCCTTGTCATTTGTTTCCCATCCTCCTTTCAAGCATTCACCCGCTTGATCTTTGGAGTTTGGGAGGGATTTTGTAGGAACTGGGAAGGAGGCAAAAAACATCTACCTGGGGCCAGGGCAGGGGATGGCCTCAAAACCTCCATGGGCTGCTTCAGGCTGGGTCCCTTGGCCACACCAGAGCTCCCATGCCATGTCCCCATGCCAGGCTTGCCCAGCCACATGCAGCCAGCTGAGCACAGGCACCTCTGCAACGAGTGGAGAGGCACAAAAACCCCATTTCTTAACCCAAACGATGCCAGTTTGGGTCCAGCTCACCGTGGACGAGGCTGCAGTGTCCAACCCTGGAAGTCACCCACGTGGGGACAGCCCTGGGGGCGGGTCTGTGCCAGGCTCCCAGCCAGGAACAGCTTCAGTGCTGCTCATTTTCTGAGCGTGAATTGAATCTCAGCTGACAACAAGCTTTTCTGCAGGATCTACCTGCCCAGTGCCTGGCAAATCAGATCTGTAAAACGACCCCAGGAGACACCTTCCAGATCTTCATCTCCTCGATTATCAGCTCCGAGCTGCTCTTGGGGCTTAATCTCACACCCAGCCCAGCCCTGAGGGATGAACTGGGATAAACTGGGATGCTTTAGGCTCTCCCCATGTGTGGCTGGAGATGCACACACACATTCCTCGGTGCATGCATGACCGTGGGGGGTCTGCTGCCTGCCCCCATGGCTGGAGGGGGGGCTCTGTCCCCTCTGTCCCTCAGCCAAACCCCCGTGGCACCTCCTTGGCACCGCACCCACCTGCCTTTGGGCACCACAGCCCCCCATCCCTGTGCCCACCGCCGCTGG
>NW_008605500.1:2040-2931 GCF_000691845.1 Merops nubicus
CCCAGCAGCATCACGGAGCTGGGCTGGTGCTGGGACCTTCTGCCCCTTCCCACACCGCCCCTCTCGCCCCCAGGCTGCAAACTTTTGGGTCTTGGCTTGGAGAGAGGTGCCAGCTCGTGGGTGCCACAGGGTGGAGGTTTCCTCAGCCCCCTCCATCCCTGGTCCTGGACAAGGACCATCACTGGGGTGAGTGGAGAAGAGCCCAGGGGACTAAACCCTATTTCCAAGCAGCAAGTGCAGGAGCATCACCCCCAGCTCCAGCACCAACCCTTGTGGTCCTCCCCACGGTGCTTGTGCCGAGCTGCTGGTGCTCAGCTCCCACCTCACCCCTGGCACCGTGGGAAGGGGACAGGGAGGCTCCAGGATGTTCGTCCCTCCTGTCGCAGCTGCCAGTCCTGTGCTCGCTCGGGGACCTGCTTTGTTCCCTGCACAAAGGGAGCTGCCAGGGAGCAGCCGACAGCACAGGCAGAGGGACAGGGAGAGGAGATGGGGCTTGTCACAGCACTGCCAGGCACGGTGGCACTGGGCTGAGCTGGGAGCCCAGCGGGAAGAGCTGGAGCTCAGACCTTGCCAAGGGGCTCAGCCCCACCCCAAGCCCATCACTGGTCCTGGCTGAGCCTCCCAAGCATGACAATGCACCAAAAATCCCTTTATGGGATGCACCTGCCCATGGCCCCCCAGGTCCCTGCCTTGGAAATGGACCAGCAGCAGGGCCAGACTGGGCTGTGTGACACGGTGACACCGTGGGGCTGGCACCAGAGCTGCAGGAGCCCAGACGAGGTGGAGCCAGGAGCATCTCCACCCCCCCAGAGCACCCCAGCTCCCCGCAGCACCCCGCTCTGCACAGCCAGAGCTGCCAGGGCACCCCGGGGACCCCCAGGGACCCGAGGC
>NW_008605500.1:3026-4315 GCF_000691845.1 Merops nubicus
TCTGGGCTTCCCCCTGCCCCCTGGCTCACAGCAGCCCCCCTGAATCCTGCTGGGTTGCAGTGAGCTGGATCCAGGCACTCCATCAACGTCCTCCAGCAAGGCCTCCCCTCCACTCAGGAGTTCCCAGCTCATGGGCAGTGGGGGCTGTTCTGCCTTTTATGTGCTATCTATAGTCCCTTCTATACCTCTATATATAGATTATCTATCTCCTAGCTAATCTCTTTGCAATCATAAAACCATTAAATTAATTAACCAAGGGAAGGAGAGGAAAGGCTGGATGCCCCCCGAAGAACAGAGGATGGCTTTCCATTTCTTTATACCAGAATTAAAGGCAGCCCAGCCCCAGCTCTGCCCATCCCAAGGCTGCTCTGGCCACACGGAGCTGAGCCACGAGCCCACCAGGATGGGCCCCTCTGAGCTCTGCCCACCCCGCAGCCTCTGCCTCTCCTTCCTATTTTCCAGGTGGGAAAATGAAGCAGGAAAAGAGGTGGCCAAAGCTGTGCAAGTCCTACAGCTCCCACAGCATCTCCTTGCTGGACCTGGACCGTGGAAGGGTTGGGTGAGAGATGTTGCTGGGCGTGCCTGGAGCTTTTCCAGGAGATTTGGGTTGAACCACGGGGGGTTCAGGTGCAGTGGGAGAAGGGTGATGCCGAGATGGGCACCGAGGGAGGGAGATCATGAAGCATCCAGGGCTGCCTCCCCCCAGGGCAGCGTGCTGGGCTGGGGGAAGCTTCAGCTCTGATTGATCGGCTGTCTGCCTGCAATCCCCAGCCGTCACTCAGCCTCTAATCCGCAGCCTGATGCATTCTCCTCGCTGACAACGAGCTGACACGGTTTTCATTGCACTTAATCAGCTCTTTAAATTTAATGCCCCAATCGGCAGCATCTGGGGCGGGGGCCCGGGTCCCGCAGAGGTGGAGGCCAGCAGGCAGGATGAAATCCCTCTCTGGAATTTAAGGACCTGGCCAGCAGCACGAAGCTGTTTCAGGATCCAGAAACCCCAGCAAAGGGCTCCCATCCAAAACCCAGCTCAGCTCCTGGCACCTCCCAGCCACGCTGGCAGCAGCCCGGTGCTGTTTCGGCAGCTCCTCTCTCCCTCCTGTCACGAGCAGCTCAGAAATAGCCTGGGGAGCAAAGCTCTGTGGGGTGACATGTGGCCCCTGGCTCTGGGGACATCCCCCCACACCCCCCGGTCACCCCTCAGCTGCCCTGGCTGCAAACTGCACCGGAGCACATCCCTGCCAGCAGCCTCGTAGTGGCCCCAGATGGAGCAGACACAAAAGCATCCC
>NW_008605500.1:4351-4668 GCF_000691845.1 Merops nubicus
CGGCGCTGAGCCCCTGGCAGAGCTCTGGCCCCAGCTGCCTGGGTCCTCTCCCTCTGCACACACGTACCAGGGAACCATCAGGTCCTTCAGCAGCTCCTGTTTCCCAGGAAGAAGCTGGTGGAGCTGGCACGAGGCCACGGCGCTGCTGTGCTGGCACCTTTGCAGCACCCCCAGCCCGGGTCCACGGCACGTCGTTGCCATCAGAGCAGCCCAACTGGGCTACCTGGGCTTGCTCAGCGGGTGAGGGGCTGCAGAGGGACACCACAGCCCTCAGAGGAGGAGGTGGAGAGGAGGAGGAGAGGGAGAGGAGGAGAGGG
>NW_008605500.1:5207-5425 GCF_000691845.1 Merops nubicus
GAGAGGAAGAGGAGGGGAGGGAAGAGTTTTTGCTCATCCAGTTCCCAGCAGTGTGAAGCTGAGGCACACGCTGTGCTGGAGCTTGGGTGTGGCTAGCAGGGGTGACCCCGGGGATGCCACCGTCCCCAGCGTGGTGGCCCCAGGCTCTGACAACGTGCACACCACGGTCCAGGGCACAGCCCCTCACTCAAGGCCAGTGGACCCCAAAAAGCCCCCTG
>NW_008605501.1:0-240 GCF_000691845.1 Merops nubicus
TGTCCAGTTTGGTTGCGGAGGATCGAGATTGAGTGTTTGTCACGGCGGGTTCAAAGAGGTTTCTTTTTAAATCCATTAAATGACTCGTTACAGAATTCAGAATTGGAAGTCAGCTTGCCATGGAATGCACCTCACTCAAACGAAGCATTGCAATTTATTGAGATCAATGGATGCTGTGACAAAGCTTAGTCAACTTGACCTGCTCAATGGCTTTTGACTGGGAATGTAGAGGGGAAAGGA
>NW_008605502.1:0-202 GCF_000691845.1 Merops nubicus
TGGTGAAGATGGGCTTCTGGCAGGGACAAGGGACAGCCCAGGGCAGGGACAGGCACAGTGTGGTTTGGGCTAGCAGCCTGCTGAGGTGGCTGGACAGATGGTGGTGGCCATGCCACGCTTTGTGACAAAGCCAGGGTCCCTTTTGGGTTGACGTCTTGCCTGCCTGCAGGCTCCTAGGAGTGCCATGTGCTGGCTCATCTCA
>NW_008605502.1:232-450 GCF_000691845.1 Merops nubicus
AGGGCTGGGACATCCCCAGCCCGTTGGGGGCCATCCGGGGGGCACGGGGGCACAGGCAAGACTGGGTGGCCACAGGACAGCACACAGGTCTCAGCCCCCAGCAGGGTCTTCCCCATAAGGGAGGTGAGAAGAAGGGGTAGGACAAGCTTCCAGCTGGCCAGGAGAGCCCTCCGCAGCCCAAGGGGCTGGGGACATTGCCACCAACATCCCCAGCACCC
>NW_008605503.1:0-34735 GCF_000691845.1 Merops nubicus
CCCTTGCTATCAGTTTTTGGTAAAGCATACCTTTGCCATGTGAGACAAACTAGTTTTTTTTCACTGTTATAGATGATATCATATTCTGACTATATGTTTATTATAGGACTGATTTCACCCATGGTTTATAATTTGAAGAGTCTTTAGGTAGGTCACAGATCTACCAACCCTTACTTCATCTTTGTATATACACTCACAAAAAGGAGCTTTAAGCTTCTGTGATACTTCCTAATAGTTTGCAATAGAAATAATAACTGAAAGCACCCACCTGCATTGGATATCTAAATCAATTTTAAAATTTTGTTGAGCCTTTGAATACTAAAAGTAATGCTTTTCTGCCTACTAGTTCCTAAAATGCTTTTTACTGTCATGATTTGCTTGCGTGGGGATTCCTTTGGTTATGGTTCCCTGCTTTGTTTGAATACTCAAATGGACAAAGAAAATGGTGCTAGGAAAGCAAGGTTTAGAGATAAGTTTGTCCATTAGTGGCTGTCCCAGTTCCTCCTGCAGAGGACAAATGCTTGGCAATAAAGATAAAAGTAGTTCCAAAAGTAATTCCAGTATTTCAAAATGGACCTGCACAGTAAATGTGGTCCTGGTCTTAACAAAGATATTAACTGTCTGAGAACTTTATCTTTTCCCACTTACAGAGCATGATAAAGGTGACATCGGTAACAGTTTCACTGTTTTTTGAAGTACTTTGTCACAGGACCCAAAAGCACTGCCAACAGCCATCACTGGCTTTATACCAGGACCTCAGGGTGCTGTACTCATACTTCAATATTAGCACTATAAATCTACTGCATTTCAGAGTGTACATGCCTCTTTAGTCACTATGTGAAGGGCCAAAGGGTGTTCACACACAGGTGATTAAAGTGCACTGAACTGTCAAAATAAAAAAAGATAAAAGTATGAGCTATGAAACACTCTTCCATGGGCAAAAAGAGGGGCTTGAGGACCTAATGTGTCTCTTACAGCTATAACTTTATAATGAATCTCATGACTGGAAAAAAATCTCAGAGTAGAAGGAAAAAAGGGTTTGCAGGTTTACAGATGAAATCAATAATTCCAGAGATAGTAACTTTATGGTTTTTAACATAATTTACATACAGCAAACAGTATTTTCCAAACTGGTTTGAGAATCCCATTCTCAAAACAGAGCTTGTTCAAAGAGATTTCAGAAAGTTACTTCATCATACACCTAACTACTTCTAAAAATCTTCTGTATTTACTTTATACTTAAGTACATCTGACTCACAATATTTAGAACTGCAGTTCTTATTCTGACAGCCAGTCCAGGTATACTCAGTTGTCTCTCCCCGCTTCTGGAATATTCCAGCTCAGAGACAGGCAATAGGTAATTACCTTTTGCTTAAAATAGTCAATGCCCTCAGGATAAGAAGCCTGTGACTCCTAATCTGACACAGAAAATTAGCCCATCTTCTATCATACATCTACTTTCCACTGGTAGACTTACTGCCCAAATATAAAATTGAGGAAGATGAAGACCTCCTCACCATACTGAAGATGTTACAAATTACCTCAGATTCCAGTGAGCAAACTGAAATTTAACATACTGGCAAGAACAATGGTATCTGTATGGTGTCCTATACATTTATTGCTTTTTGAGGTAGGTCCAAAATTTGAAAGTCAGTTTATGGAACTGTACACAATTAATCAGTCAAGCACTTTAGTATCTTCACATTGAAATCTTTCACAAGACTGTAAGCTTCTTCCTGAAAGAGAAGGTATTCCACCCATATAATTTCAGCTTTTCATGTCTCTGGGTACAAAGGGATCTCTACTAAGTTGCTGCAGTTTGCACCTCTCTGAACAGATATGGGGTTTGCAAAACTAACATACATTTAAAGACAGGTGAAATATTCATGGCAGCTTCATCACCATCATTATGAATAAAGATTTATAAGTAATCAGGTTGTCAAGACCTTGCAACACTAATCATTAACATCAATGCTTCTGCATGAAAACAGGCAAGGACATTGGAGTTTACCATTTTTACAAATTTTTACATTTATGAATCCTATTTTTAAACATCTCTAATGGTCAGCAAAGACCTCTGAAATCTGAAAATGTGAACTGTCTTTTACCCAAAGCATGCATATGTATAGCATGGAGGACAATAAATTTCTCAATGATGACTACATTAGCTGACACTTGCAAAGCCACCTCTTTGGTCAAAGGATAGTTTAGTTTCCAAGCATATCTCAGTCGTTGGTCTTCTTGCTGTGATTTCCAGCATAGTATTAATTAGTTCCAGTTGTATTGTGGATTTCTGAAATATCAGTGTTTGCTCACATGCAAGAGTATACACTTACCCTATGCAGGGCATCACATAGCTAGTTAACAACTGATCTGGACTTAAACTGAATCACAGACTCC
The DNA here is from genome assembly GCF_000691845.1 of Merops nubicus. Lineage (NCBI taxonomy): Eukaryota > Metazoa > Chordata > Aves > Coraciiformes > Meropidae > Merops > Merops nubicus. The sequence goes on from NW_008605503.1 coordinate 2,401, forward strand.
TAGAAGAAAAGGGCTCTACATAGTTGTCATTAATTTGACTTTCCATTAATAATTGTTTCTCATTAATTCCATTTAAATTAATATTTTTCATTTCTAATTTTCCTTAATTACATTTTTTTGGTGTGTTAGTTTTTTCCTTGAGATGTGTTTTGGAGGGATTTTTCTTAACACATTCTCTGATAATGTCTTCAAACATAGTTCAGATGATTAAAGCACCAGACAAATAAGAAAGCATTAAGTTGATCTAAATCAGGAATGTCCAAAAATGAATGTAATTAGCCCTGATAACTGGTGCACGATTTTAAACCTTATCTGGATATTAATACAAAGTTTAAGACAGTTTTTTTTTAAGAGCATTTTGACTAGGAACTAAAGGGCTACAGAAATCAAATTATATGCCTTTTTGCTCTGTTTAAATACTTCAATCTGCAGACAGAAATGCATAGATGTATGTACAGTAGGTGTACAAATGAATGTTATCTTTAGAAATATGATTATATGGACTCACTAGAAAAGATGTTCCTGAAGGGGTGGTTTGGAAAATTTTGCAGGGGCAGAGACCTTTGAGTTAGGAACAAGCGGATGCCTCCCACCAAATTCTCTTGCAAATCTTGTTTCATTGAAGGTTTATAATAGGCTATGGTCTGACAATAGTATTTAGGGAGAGCCGAATTTCTTTTGAAAACCACAAAATTAATTTTCACTGGTACAGAGGATATAACTTGAAACAATGGGTTAAATTATGTGATAATTTAGAATCTAAACGTGATCTGCTGTTTCTTTGTCTGAGGCTGTCAGAAATACTATGGTTATATTTTTCAAGAGCCTATTGTTATTTTTAAACCACATAAAAATCACTGAAATTTTTAAAAAATATGAGGTTGCAAAAAAAACCTCCAAACATTCTTATTTAATATAAATACAGTGTTCTTCCTCATTCTTTAGCACAATTCACCAAAATGAATAGGCCTCAAATGAAATTCCTACACTATGTAAATATCGCCACTTTGTCTCCAAAATTATTAGAGCTCTGTTTTAGTAGGCTTTTGCCATATTTAGCAGGGTTTGAGGTCACTATTCGCTTGATTACAAAAGCACAAAATCATTAATATGCATTAGCTGATAGAGCCTAGAACTCCATGCATCAAATTATCTTTTTTTTCCCCTCAAGTGATCACAGCAATTAAATTCAACGCTGATAAATTGGAGTGAAGAGAAAAGAGAATATGATAGCAAAGACTCATTAGGAAATAAAATGCTCTATTAGAACAGCCCGGGCTGTTCAGATCACAAGATTTTAACTTATAAGGGCAGCTGGGTGGCCTCTAGCTGAAGCTGATGCAGTTTCCAGGAACCACTGTAACAGTTATAAAGGGGAAATCTGCTGCACCTTTTTTTCCACATCATATCCCACTACAGGCATCTGCTGCACCTCTCTTTCCAAACCATACCCAACCACAAGTATTTTATATCCCTCAGTGACCTAGTTTTCTGGATTAAGATGAAGCATCTTGTCTTCTGGTCTCCCAAGCAATTATCACAGAGTAGGCAACATCTATTGATCTGTGCAGGGAAATTTAATTATTTGCCATCTATGGAGCACATCAAGGAAATCCGATATTTGCAAACAAAATCTGGACAGGGAATTAAAAAAAAAAAAATAGTAATCTATTTGCTGAGTTTTTCACTGTTATTTTTGTTGAACAATACCTATGATCCTATTTACAGGTACAAACACATCAGTCAATGCAATCTCCCAGAATTCTTATAAAAGAATGTATTTGAAATGATCAGGCTGAGACATATGGAGTCCCAACAAAGCATGGGAACAGAGAGGTTTCAATAAATGGCAAAGGTATATAAAATCAGGTATTAAATTACCTAAGTTTAAACCTTTTGCTACAAAGTGGAATCAGTAAGTCTTCCTGAGGCATCTAGTCTAGTAATCCAGTCTACTTTATAGTGCTTGCACATGTTAGACTTACAAGTTCCTAGGTCTTGCCTAAAGAAGTACTTCAGTGAGGAGCATGTCTAAAGACTGAGACTCAGCTAAATAGCTCAGAGAAGCCTCCATTTTCTTGAGGTGATGACAGAAGATTCATAAAGTAAGCAAGGCTTAACAATTTCTGTCACAGCGAAGGTGGCAAAGGAAAGATGGTCCCTAGCTCTGTACTTAGTATGTTGAAAGGACTTGTGTGTTCCTTTTCCCAGTATTTCTTTGACTTTGTACATTAAACAGAAACTTAGTAAACAGGCAAGACTGGAAGTCAGGGCCCACCTTCCTCAAATGAGGGATGGACTCTGTGAGATGTACTACCCTATGTTCTTCTCCAAATCTTCCATTCTTGGCAGTGATTCAAAACCAACAGAAAAGTAAACTCACTCTACATTGGCCCATAATCTGATAATTTCATATCTTCTGCATGAAATAGGAAAAGTGAGTTTGACTCCCTAAGTAGGAGGCAGAACTTCAGACTTTCTCTCAGGTGTCTGTAATTGCCAGGCTCTTACAAAAGGATGCATTGCAATTTTCACACATTTTTACTTAGAACAAAACCTCCTAAAGTTTGTCAAAGCATTTGCATTAAAAATTAAAAATACATTTTTAAGAGCTTCTGATTGGTTGGGATACCTTCTGGCCCATCAGAAAGCACACAGGCATTTCTGCCCAGGTTTTAATCTCTGACCTGCCTCAGGCAGAAGAACAGGACACTTTGGGGTTGTTCCAGAGCCAAAAGTCATGTTCCTGGTAAGCTCTAAAGTTACGCTGAGAGACATATGGCAAATCAAAAGTACTAAAGGTTAAGGTGTCAGGACATGCTGGGCTGAAAGACTTCAATCATCCTGCTGTAGACACACATTCTTTATTTTATCTAGCCTGGCATGCCTTTCCATTTTCTGTGGAAAAAATTACTTGCCTGAAAAAATCCAACCGTCATGATATTTTACTAACAACAAACTGAAGGTTGTTTCCTTATGTTCACTAAGAATCTGACTTTACTGCTCAATTATGTGCATACTTTTGATCTCTCTCTCATTGAGTTTTCAAGCGATATGAACCAGGGGAGACACCTATGAACCTTGAGTCTACATTCAGTTTCAGCAAGGAATTAATGTTTTACTTCACTAAGGGAGAGATTAAGAGAGTATTTCAATGTTGAACTCTGCTAATCCACATTTTTTTTATTTATGACATATAAAAACCAATTCTTCGGAACTTTTTAATTCATCTTGTTCAGAGCGTAACTCATCTGTAATCCACAATGCACTAAGAATGACACAGAATGAATCTACATAATTTCTTCACTTTACTCTAATTCCACTTAGCCTTTTAATTAAAACCTTTATTCAAATAGATTAATAAAAAAATAACATTTAAAAATTTCCCTATTAGTCATTCTAATTTCTATTTGTAGAATGCTGTGAACATTTCTGATCACTTGTAGAGAGGAATCTATAATGAAGACTTTAGAAAGTTCATCTTTATCTAAGTTACTGACTGAAAATTCTCTTCCCTTTTTGGCTGTATACAGGAACTTTGTTCGGTTTTCCCCAGGTCTGGGAAAGTGACTGAAAAGCACATCCAAAAGTTAAATTACTTAAGCTAAAACTAGTATTTACTTGAATCAGGATCACTAACCAACACAAGAGATACCTCAACAGACTGTCAGACAAAAAAAATGGTGTGAAAAAATGAGCAAGAAAGAAATAAACTAGCCTTGCACTTGAAATCTCTTTTCTCTCCCTCAAATAAGATGTTTAAAACTTGGTATCAATCATATTTGTTGATCTGGAATCATCGTATTTATTAAAAGCAAAAGATCATCTAGATCACTAACCAGTCCCTAACAGAAGCCAAAAAGAGGATGCTTAAGGAAGCATATGGGGGGGGAGGGAAAGAGAGCTGGTGTACCTAATACTCCTTTTAACTGCAGTTGCCAAACTGCCTCAGTCTCTCTGAAGAATTTTAGCCAGATATATATTTTAGGTAGGTAGTAAACTGCAGTGAATTTATCTTGCATGACCTTGTTTGGTCTCCTCTTGACATCATCTAAACTTTCAGCATCCACAGCATCCTGTGGCAAGTAGTTCAACAGCTCAAATATCATTTGCATGAAGAATTACATCGTCTGTTTGTTCTGAACTTGGCTTCTACAGCTTCACCTGTGGCCTATTTATTCTATCAGAAGAGAATGAGAATGGCTGTTCTCTCTCCCTAAGCTGCTGGTGTTCCTTCCACAACACTCTTGATTTCACACACTTTTTTCAGTTATGCATTTTGCAGAGCAAATGTCATTTAGTTATTACTTCTATAGTGATCATTCCATATCTTTGTTCATTCTTGCTGTGTTCTCAGTAACTTTTCTATTTCTACTTCACCCTTTTCAGATGGTGAGACTAGACGTGCAAAAAGTACGCTAGATGTGTATTTAAGACAGCGTAAATTGACACAATGGCATGGATGGTGAAATTACATTTGCTACTTCCTTCTCTATTCCTTTCCCAGTAATTCCAAAGTCACCCCAAGTGTATCATGTTTCTGCTAATCCTCTCTGTACTGATGCTGGAGTCAGCTCTTCCTGCAAACTTTATTGGAAACTGGTGTCATACTTGGTGTCATGCAGCCTCCTGGTTCCCAAGCATGTTTAAGCAAGACATTACACAACATTGCAGGTGATTCTTTAGACTAGACTTTTAATTTCTCAAGTTGTTACTATTCATTTTGTGCATTTGGTTCATAACATTTTTTTTAGAGTCACATCAGGTTCATACAGATGTTCTTGTGAGTTCCTCATAGAGAAGGGCTCTGGTGAAAGTATCTCCTTACATTTTCACAGTACAGAGAAGATCAGAAGAATCAGTGTAGCTTTTCTGATACATTATCTTCTCTAAACAGTTATTTTATATCTTAACCACCTCTTGGGTTTACAGACCAATGGAACTATTATCAGCAGCATGACTCTGACTCTAATTTTACTTGCAATTATTTTTTATTTTACTTAAAATAGTTTACATGTGTGTGATTACGTGTGTACCAATAAGGTATTCACCCACCTTCTCAGGAAGGCAAATGCAAACCCACTCGGTATATTGAAGGAAACTTCAGCATTAATTCCTGATTGTGACAGAGCAGTCTTAACTACTATTTGAACTGCAGATTTCTTTTTCTCAGCTGTTAGCACTTACGAATGTTGGCTCATTTGTAGCAGGATTCTACAAATAATTAAGTAATTTTCAGTGTGAATAAGACCTATAAATTTTTGCCTAGGATCAACTTTACGTCTATGCAGTGGCTCAGCCAACGTTTTATGAGCTGTCCTTACAATGCTTTGCTAGGACTTCTCTTCCTTGTCATATGCACATCCTCTGTGTAAGCTGAAGTATAGCTCAAATTGCAAACAGCCAGCAAATGGCAAAAAGATTTCCAAATTCCTTACATGTTAATAATTTAAATTACCAACATAAATGCAATTATAATTTAGGGAAGAAAAAAATATAGTGCTTTTATCTACATGAGGATAATACCAAGTATTTTGGCTTGGACTCAGCATTTTTATTTCCTTAAAGAAAGAAGTTTTGCAAAGTTTATTAACAATAGAAATATTCTCCAGAACTTTTGCTCTTTATTTTATTGGACCAATTATTTTCAGCTATCCTATTTGCATCATTATGCTGTTGTACTGAATGAAAAAAAAGTTTGCTTGACCCTGGGCAAGGCCAAACCAATGTGTTTTTGCTGTACAAACCAACCAGTGTGAAATAACATCCCCAGCTATAATGGACATTTCAACCAGTCATGGTACATTCACTGAATAATGCAAAACTTGGCATTGGTGAATAGCACATGAAGTAGGCATATGAAGCTCAGACTCATAAAAGGGAGAACTAGCAGTGATGTACATTTCTGCTTCTGTTGGGCTCTGTGCTTCCTGCGGTCATGCTACCAGAGCTAGCCAATGTTTTTCCCTGTCAGTAAGGAAGGAGAATAAGCATGATGAGCAGAAGACTTACTATTTGAATACTTTATAAATTAATCTTTCTAAAACAGCAACTGATATTCTTGAAGAATATAGAAAGTTTTAGTTTTGACATGAATATCACATCCGTGTTGTCTATTTTAAGCAAAATAGTAATAACAGACATGATCCAAGTGGGGACATTCCATTAGACATCCAAAGATCAAACACATTTTATAAATATGGGGTTATTAGCAACTATAGAGATTTGTGAAATGAAGACTGCAGTTAAGGATGGTGTAGTTATTATTTGCTATCTGTATTCCAGTATGTTTGAAATTAATATTCAAAGTCTTTTCCGTTCCAAGCCTCTGATCTTCCTTTCAAGTGTAGCAAGCACTCTTAAAATCCTGAAAGAACAGTATGAATCATGTAGGATTATCCACTGGTCCATCCACTTTTTTTTTTTTTTTCTAAATTTCAAATCATCAGCAGAAACTCACTCCCTTCTCCTTTCCACAAGTCACTATCAATTTTGACTTAAAATGTGAAGGGAGGAGCATGACTTGGGTCTCAGAAAATAAATCATGGTTACACTGATGAATAGGATTATTGTACTATAACTCTATGAGAATAAATAAAAGAAATAAATACTAGGTTTTGCCAGCTCTGTTTGCCAGACTTATAAAATAAAAATAATCAGGATTTCAGTGAATGCAGCCGAGATGAGGATTGATCTTGAGATTTACTGGGCAATGAAATGGACAGAAAATTACCCTCTGGAGAAGCTCTCTCTTCAGTACAATTTTTTTTTTTTTTTTCTCAATAAGAAATCAGTTCAATATATAGGTTATAACCCTCAGAATCAATAACCATACTTTCATTGGAGGACTATAGAACATTTATAATTCAGATCTTGTCTTTGTTTTGCAAAGTGCATAATCTGAGTAGCATAAAACACAAAGTGCTGGGATTTATTTTATATATTTATGGCCAGGGAATCTTGATCACATCTTTTAAATATTAATTTCACTTTCTGGTGTTTTCAGGATAAGATAAGTCTAAAATTGCTTGACAAGTTTGAAATTCTAAATATGCATGTACAGAGAGTTTTCACACATATTTACATTAAAAGGAATCCAGGATTTATTGAAGAGCAGGACTAAGTTTTGCATGACAGTGGGAAAAGAGAAAGATTCTAAACCTTCAACTTAGCCTTATGGGACAGTCCAGCTTTGCATTTCTATGGGAAGATCAGTTCAACAGATGCATCTGTGTTTTTAATGCAAGATAGTATTGACTTTCATAAGAAGTGCAGAATATAGTTCTCTTTAATCTATCCAATCTTCTTGTTATCTAAAACTTAATAACAGCCACACAGTACATTTAGTTACCAAATATTACTACAAATTATCCAGAATCATTCTAGGAAGATGAACTACCACAAGTTCCCATTAGGGCCACAAAAACAGATAAAAGATTTTAGTCATTAGCAGTCCTGTTTCTATGAACTATTTCAAGTTAACACAGCTCATGACACCTTCCTATCTTCCTGTTTCTGATACTTGGAACTCGCACAGAGATTTCTGAATACGACCATCTTAGCAAGCAGGGGAAAGAACAGCTGCTATTTATTTCACTTTAGCCCTCTCTTGTGTTCTTCATTTGCAGGTGGTGGAAGGAAGTAGAACAGTTCTGCCAACAGCTCTTAGACCAGTTCACTATAGCTTGGTAATTATCAGCACGGACACTTGGTCATTTAAGTCTTCATAAGCACAACCAGACACAGACATGGCAACATTTTCTCATCCAGGAATTACACAGGTGCAATACGAATTAAAAGGACACAGTATTTAAAGGTTTTCAAAGTGCTTTTGAATATACAATGACAGTTCTTCATGCAGAAATTCGTGCTTTTAAGTGATTTTAAAGTTTGAAACTTTAAATAAGATTTTATTGCAAAAGGTATGAGTTATATTTAGAATACATATTTTATAAAAAGCCTATCAATACATTAACAGTAAATGACACATATCTTGGAAGAAATAAATTCATAATATATGCCTCATGTAAATTTGCAGATTATCCTGCACTGTGCCTGTTAGTGAATAGCAATAATCTTCAGCTGTATTTTCTGTTACTTGCTCTTATTTATTTATCATTTGTCACCACATTTGCAAGCACTTTCTAAAATTCAGCCACGTGTGTTTTTGCAATAATGATGATGATGATGGTTATATGGAGTTTGCATTTCTCAAGTCTCTTCTTTTCCTTACATCCATGAGCCAAATTCTACCCTTTGGATGTGCATGCCCTACCCCATTTTGGCTCATTGAAAGTCATGTATAATCAAGAGCAGATTTTAGTTCTTTTTTCTTGAAATGATTTAAATTACAGCACTAAACATTCAAAGATTATTTTATCTTTATCTTTATGGATAATTTTTTGTTTTGGTTTGGTTTGGTTTTTCCCCTATAAAGATGGGAAAAAATATCCCAGCAAGAAGGGGTTTAGTTTTGTTTTTCCAAATGTCCCCGATTTTTAGTAGCCTTCATACTAACCAGCTGAAGAATAGTAGTTATTCCCTCCATAATATGGTTTCTATTAAAAACCCTTTAATAACTGATTATAACTGAATTTTCTCCTCCCCTCACAGACATTCCTTTCTGATATTTCCTAACTAAAACAGAACACATAGGCAGGTGATATAGACATTGTCTGCACAAAATCCTGCACTCACTTAGCTAAAATATGTATGTTTGAAGCCAATTTAGTTAAACTAATGCAGTCTCTGCTCGCACACATATTTTCGTTTACAGATATATTAGGGGGAACTTTGTAAGAGCGGTCAGTTGGACTATAGATTTTTATTTAAGGAGGGTGGCTGAGACTGGAATTGGATCCAGGGAGAACATATTTCTAATAGTAAATCCATTTTGCTCTATTGGAACACAAAAGAGAAAACTAAGGGATCGGTTGTGGAGTTTTCTGTTCCCACAAAGAAAGCTGTCCCTTTCTATCCTTTCTTACAAAGGTCAGAGTATGATAAAAACTGTCACGTCCTCCAATCCTGCAGAAGTAATGTTTGCTATAGACCTTCTCAAGTTGTTCATTGGTGGTCTACCTCTTCACTTCCACCATGCAAAGCCAGCTTTCACAAGGAAAAGTATTTAAGGACACTTATCCTGTTGTTTTGCATATCTGGCTTTCAGACACATATTCTTCCATAGACGTGTTTATTACATTTGGGACTTTTAAAATATATTCAGGTGATAGGAACATGTTTCATCTTCTGTAGAAGTATCTTTTAAAAGTACATAGGAACTTGGAGACCATAGCACTTACACTGGAAGTCAAATAAACTGATTTCCCCTATCCATATTGTAGGAGGCATATACAAAGGGAATTTTTTTCTTTAACTTTTAATTAGTCACCAAACCTCTCCCCTGTGCACTGAGTAGTCCCACATGATGAGAAGCAGCTATGTGCTACATGGCCTATGTTCTGCAAGTTGCAGCAGCTGTCTCACTCTCCTTGCTCAGCCCAATAGGTGCTGCAGCCTGGTTGGAGACTTGTCTCTTTTCTTCGTTAAGTTTTTATCATCCAGCAATCTAATAAAATCCAATTTACCTTACATTTCATCCTATAGGTTGATTCCAAAAAAAAAAAACCAAAACAAAACAAAATCTCTTTTACTCACAGAATAGAAAGAGTATTTTTCTGAACGCCGTTAGAAAGATGTTCTCAGTACCCTCTGCTCCACAGGACGTCAACAGAGAGACTGATGGACATTCCCAGTCAAAGCAGCACGGCTAGGCCACTCTTCAAGGAAACAGGGGTCTGTGCATTCAGACTGAGAAAAGCCTAAAACTTATGTCTGCTGTTTCTTGGCTTAAGTACAAAAATTAAGCACAATATTCAACTATTAAGCAAAAGGTAGACGTCCTTCTGTTATAGCTTGAAAGAAAAAGAAAATACAGATACGTGTTGAAGTCATTGTGGTCAGTGTGCTGTGAGAGATGTTTGGAGCTTAGTCAAAGAGCTAAATCCTTCTGAGGACTAGCAAATCCCTGAAAGCCCCAAGAAGAAAACAGGGACATAGCTATTCAGGTCAACCAAGAGGAACAATTTTGAGGCATCCACAGTTACAGAATTTTTCACTGAAGTAAAACTTTGAGGAAAAACTTAAGTATGCCTGTTACTGGCTAAAAAATGAGGTAAAATTGTTTGGATGGTTTTCTTAAATCCCTTATGGGTGATCCAATTTGTGACCTCACTGTAAGTACAGTAACTTTCAGCTTTAACTGTTTTGTTCTTTTTTTCGACATCTAGACTTTTTCCAAGACTGCTCTTAATCTTAAGTCCTCTATTTAAAGGTTTGTCATCTCAAACAGGCAGTAAACACATACTTTTACATTATGAATGTTTCCAGTTCCTTCATGTCAAGATAGATGACTTCACATTTGCTTAAGGTATCAAAAATCATTGTGTCCCCCGCTAGAAATCAGGCCATTGTTAATCAATACTCTTAAAACAAGGATTTTCCCTGAATCACAACTAACTTCTACACCTGGGGCACAGAACATAGGTCTTTATCTTAAATCCAGAATCATGCTCAGTTTTCACTTTCACAACCAGATGCCCAGCCCTGAAAAAAAAGCTATGCACACTTTTCCACTGTTTGTCTAGAATATATTAATTCCTTAATATTAAATTCCACTCCAGAAAGTTAAATTTTTCCTAATTTGGCATCATCTTTCCATATTAAGATCAAAATGCATTGCAATCCTCAGTCTGTTCCGTTTCAAAATATCATTTAAAATACATTCCTCTGAGATGTTGAAAAAGTTTTCCTTCAGTTGTCTCACTTCATCTCTTGCCAATCTATGTTCTACTTAACCAACAGATGTCTTCTTTTTCCAATATCTCTCTTTGTCTTGCCACTGAATGGGATTAATTCCCCTTCCACAGCATCTCTTTCACCTCCTGGAAAAAAACCTTCTGTGCTTGGCTGACTTATTCAGTTCCTTCACAGGTCTTTTCTTCTCTCCCTTTCATGATTTCTAATCATACCTCTAATTAAAGAAAGCAACCACATTCTGTGCCCAAACCTCACACAGAGGTTTTGTACTATTTTTACCACAGTTTAAAGAGATACATGCATTCAACAAATTATGTTGATACATAATTTAATGATATTTCCTCTTCACAGTGAATATTCTTTCTATTTGTATGAACATTACAGACCATAAATATTATTTGGCAGTTCAAAATTCTTTTCTGCTTATATGAGTTGCATTTTTATGTGAAAATAGTTTTGTTGTATAATGTACTTGTCACACAGTTTCTGTCTGTGATGAAGAGTGGAATTGAACTTTTCAGTTAGTTGAACAAAAAGCTAGCAGATGCAAACTAACAAGTTCAGGAATCTCCAAATAAATTCAATGGGGAAAAATCTGAACAAGTCAAAGTCCACAATACTTCCTCTCTCTTCCTTGTATTTTTAGAATTATTTCTAAGATTGCATAATTCTCCCCTTATGACTGACACAGTAGGGAAAAATTAAAGTTTTTACTTAATCAGAAATACTCTTTTCCCCTCAAAAGCACATGTCCATAAGCACCCCTCCATCCTTCTTCCTCATTCAGCCACGCCGTGAAGGTGGAGCAGAAGGTGATATGCATGAGAGAAGAAAACAAAAGGGACGTTGTAAACGGTGGAGGAGATGTGATAACGTATCCAGAGTGTTTCAGAAGCAACAGAAGATCTCAATAGGGAACAAAGAGAAGTATTAAGTGAAAAATCAAGTGAACTGAAAAAGGTGAGAGTTTCTTAAGCAAATCATCATACGGACAGTAAAAGAAGAAGCCTGTGGTAAAGCAGGAGAAAATTACCTGATCTCTGGTCAGATGATACTAAAAATTAATATTAACAATAATAATAATAATGATATTGTCTTTGGAGATATCTCAGTTTAGCAATAAAAGTTCAAAAGAATTGTTTCATAAATCTGTTTAATAGCTTTCATCAAATTAAATAATAATAAAAGAGAGAGAAATTGGTTAGCCAAGGATATTTCTGACCTGTTCTTAATGATCAGAAATAATTCCCTTCATGTTTCCCAAACAAAAGCACATACCTGCTTTTCATTGTGTTTGAGACTAATTTAAGAGCGTAATTGTCAGTCAACTAAAATATTTCCTTCTTTCCAAATTTGTGTGTGTTTTTCCTTTGAAGTACCATGATATTTCTTATTTAAAGTAAGACATAACATTCCCTCTTTCTTTACATAGCTTTCTACAAAGCTGTGTGAATGTATTACTGCTAGTTTAAATATGTCAGCTCCACAGGAAAACTTATCCTTAACTTCTGAGACATAGCATAGGCTTGACTCTTTTCTTGTAAAAGGGTAAAAAATATAAAATAATTTTAAAAAATTATCAGGTAGCTTTCATTCATTATATACCTATACATACATTATGTCATCTATATTATCATACTATAAATAGCTTCTTAATCTTTGGGCCCAGTATCTGAGACATTATGAGTCTCATGTTTATCAGCTCTGTTTATTCTACCTCTCATTGTTATCTTTTGAAGACCTGATCTTAAATGAGTTGCTTCTAATGGATAGGCTCTGTAGCCAATTGAACAATCAGCATGTTGCAGGAATAAAATCTTTAGGAAGCTGCATTTCTTTCCTGTTTTTCCTTTGCTGTTTTGTAAAAATTTTCTTTCAAACTTATGGAGTCCTGAAGTTTGTAATGTCATTGGACCTTAGACAAAAGCGGGTTTGAAACTGGCTAGATAGAGAGAAGACATTTAGAGCAAACTTAGAGGCCACTGGAAGAGGAACTAGTTATCAGAAAGGATGCCTCTTTGGTGAAACAAAGAAAAGGAATGACAGTTCTGTGGGTAACTGGCACATTCAGTAAATGAAGGTACCATCCTACTCTTTCAGAATGTTTTTACATTCGTATGTGTCAAGTATGCTAGTACAGAAATTATATAGGCCAAAAAAACCCTAGAAACCCATCCTGCGAAACAAACTACCTACATATCTTTCAATGAGGGCATAAATGCTGTTCTTCAAATATCATCTATATGGATGATCTAAGCAATTTAGTTATTAATAATTCCAAAGTGCTTTTATGACCATGCATGCATGTGCGAATGAATAGAGAATTGTAGTTCTGCTACAGAGGTAATCCTAACTGGAGTAACTCTTATCTGCATAACTTTCTTCTTTCAATTTTATGTGTATATATCACAACAATTTACAACCTTAGACTAAGTTTTGGCATTTGTTGGTAGCAACAGCTACATCTTTCCATACAGTAGATTATGTAAGATCTGCAGCTAGAAGGAAGTTATAGAAATGTCGTAGAATCATAGAAGAGTTTGGACTGGAAGGGATCTCTAAAGGTCATCTAGTCCAACCCCCATGCAATAAGCGGGTACACCTTCAACTAGATCAGGTTGCTCAGAGCCCCATCTAACCTAACTTTGAATGTTTCCAGGGGTGAGGCATCTACCACTACTCTATGCAACTTGTTCCCACGTTTCACCACCCTCACTGTGAAAAATTTCTTCCTTATGTCTAGACTGAATCTATCCTCTTTTAGTTTAAAATCATTACCCCATCTCCAGTTGCTACAGGCCCTGCTAAAAAGTCTCTCAGTCTATATCCTACTTATTTTGTCAGGTCAGTCACTAACACATATGTAAGATATATCTGTGATGTGCATATATTGGCATATAGAAATATATATACCATCCCAGAAAGAGTCTTACAAAGGTGGCTTTTAAAAGGTCATTTAGTTATGATGATAGGTAAATCAGCACAGACAGAATTAACTCCTGACTCACCCTGTAGAGCTGGAATTTCATCTGGTGGTCATTTTGTGAAAAGCTTGCAATGTTCAGTATCCTGCAATATTAATAGAGTTCCTTTCATATTTAATCCTTATATATGACTTCCTCTTCCATAGGTTTATTTTGTATAAATCTAATGCTTAATTTTCAAATCAGGGATATTCAGATTCAGACTGCCTGATTAGCAGATGATCTTCCAATGATTCTGGATAAATTTAGGAAATAGCACTCAACTCATTTAAAGTCTGCCCACAGTATTTTCAAAAAGTAGTTTCCTATCCATCAGAGACATAAAAAGCTTACCCTATTTATCTTTGGTGGTTTTATTTTTAATTTGAGACTATTGAGTCTTAGCCTAAGCAATGCTTTAAATTGATATAAACTGACAACAGGTTCAAAAGTCCTGTACAATTCCTACACACACCACTTACTCCACCCTTCATCTCCTGTTACAAGAGTCTGTGAGCAGTGCTAGAGAACAGATCCAGATTAAGTAATATTTTTTATTTAGCTTCTGGTATAAGTCTGTGAATTCTGATCTATTTATTTACATGATTGCTCAAACACTTATATAGTTCAAGACTGAGGGTAAGAGCAGTCAGAGGCAGAATAACAGTTTGCTTAAGTGTTTGCAAAATCAGGACTGTGGGCTAATCATTGTCCAGAAAATGCAGGTGGAGCAGCACTAGTGCCCTTATGCACGTGACTTCAGCGAATAAAGTGGGGATGTTAAGTAGCCTTTGAGAGATCTGTAGCTTGTAGGCTGATCATGAAACAATTTGGCCAGTGTGTTCATTTGTAATAAATGTTACTGAAGACAGCACCATCTGAATTTTAGAAAGAAAAACATGTTGCTCTTGATAACCTTGGCTACACACAGTATTCTATTTTAAAATTAACATCATGCCTGAATGGTTTTCTACATAAAACCCTATAACTAGAACTAGTAGTAATGGTCTCAAAAAACAGATGAGGCCAGTCTATAAGCATCCTGTTCTTATATCTAACAGCAGCATGACAGAAGTGGTACATATCAGTCAGAAAATGCCAGTTGACCAGAATGGTCAAACCCATACATTCCTCAGCTGTTACATCTGAACAAATGCTATAATGATAGATGCTAATAGAAGATTTAGCATAATCAGTTGGTATCTGTTTCACCATTTTTTTTCACCTGCCCACTCGAAGACCATAATCGTTCAAGAAGAGCAAGACTGTTCATAATTTAGTATAATTTGTGGTAAAAAAGAAAAATGGAACATGGGAATTTAGAATCCAGAATTAATAATCATATTTTTCTTTGTCCCATTCAATATGTGAGCTATGTTTCATCACTGACATACTTCAAATGGATTATGATTTGGCTAAATTGCATTTAAACCATCTATGATTCTATGATTCTATGATACTCTTTGTAGTGGGTTTCTGCAGGGGTCAGTGGGATATGTTCTCCCATATAAGGAAGAAAAAAAAAAAATGTATGAAAGTGAAACAGTAATTTATTGATCTAAGAGGAAATACTTAACATGAGGAGAGGTACCTAGACTTAACCCAAAACATATCAGCTTGCTTGTTTTAGAAAGCATTGTCATGCTGTTTATAATACATAATGATGCCCCATGCAGCCTTTCAGGAAGTCTGCTTTAGAAAATCTAAAGTAGAGTTAGTAACCCAAACAACAAGCTTGCACTCCAAGATCAACGCCATCTTCCCTAGAGGCTCTCAGCAGGGGACAGACAAAACCCAGGAAAGCTGCCAACACCTTTATTGAGGCCTTCTTTATTTCCTGTTGAGAGCAAGTATAGGAGGTGCCAAAGCAACTCCTTCTAGCTCTCAAGACGCCATGAAGGTAAGCTCTGAGCTGCCTCTGGAGTTGTGCTGATATATGAAATTATACCAAATCTTTAAACAGATGTGAGTGGGTGGTAGAGAAGAGGGAATCATGTCGTAAGCACACAGGAACTCTGAAAGGGCTAATGCCTGCTAAGGTCATCCATCTTCCCATCTGCAGTGAGGTGAGGTAGACCATCTTTTAACTTGGCCTGAAGTAATGAGAATCTGAATTACTGTTCCATCTCAGGGTTACTATAGGGACCATCAACCCTTCTAATTTTCTTCAGTGGCAATTTCTGTGAAATTTGCAGTTTTCCTTCTGTTCAAGAGGAAAGCATGCAAAAATGTTTAGAAATAAAGTCTTATTCTTTGGCTTAGGAATGGAAATAAAGTCTTTCAGTCAGAATAATGAGTTATTAAGTTTGCAGAATTTGCAGTACCCTGAGCATGTACACCAAAGCCACATGGAGCTGCTCAGTTTTTACAGAATGCCTTTAAATGCATGGAGACCTGCATTCCCCAGCATCCTGATGTACACACAAAGGTAATGCATGCAAAGACTCGTTCCAACACTCTCTCTGTAAGACTGAGAGTAGAGTCACAGAGATGCACTGACATCCACGGCACAGCAGTAAGTTGAGTCATATCCTGACCTTGAAGGAGACGCTACACATTCACAGGAAAGAAAATGAAAATGTATTTTTGATAAATTTAAGTCAATCTGAGAGGTAAAATCACAGAAAGAAACTTTAAGAAGACATGACATAATTCTTTTCAATAGTATTTGCTGAAGAATAGTAGATGCCATAAAGAATACACTCTTGGCTAACTGATTGCTCATTTAAAGATCATGCCCTTACTGTTGACAAAGAACACCTGAGGAGCAAAAATTTCAGTGTTAGGCCCTTCTGAAGTGTGGAAAAATACAGGTTTCACCAAAAGAGACAGTGCAGGAGGTATAGAGGAACAATATGAAGGTTATATGCCAATACTTATCACAAAAAAAAAATACCTTGTCCAAAGCAGGGAAGAAATTTTTCACAGAAAATTTGGCTTTAAGGAAGTTAAATTTTCTGAGTAGATCTACAGAAAGTATCCTCATTCTCAAGTCTGTTATGTAAGATGTTCCATGTTTTGAAATGCAAGTAGTAGTTTACTTTTTTTAAGTAGTACTTAAAAAAATCCCCAACATGGAAATGATTTGAAATACAGAACTATGTACAGCAAGCAGCATAGTCAAGTCAGGTTTCAAAAACTTTCCTCATACAATTGATACAGATTTTCCCTGTTGTCTGAGAACAAAAGAACATGGTCAACCAGATGGCAGCCATGAATATAATCTTTTCCTGTGCAGGAATTTCAGGCAAAAAAGCAAAAGTTTGATGCTTGAGTAAGGAAGAATACCTGCCAACCACCATGCAACTGCTGTGCACATGTTCACCCTTCTAAAGAAAAAAAAAAAACCAACTTCCTAATATATGTTATAAATAAATTCTCTAAGTGTTAGGCTAGTTTCATTAGAATGAATAACAACCATGAGGCCACTGGGGCTTTCAAATCCTTACCTTCTGGCAAAGAGTTAAAGGATCAGATTCTGTCCTTGGACATGGATGGCTCCCAGATGTACTCACAGATAAAATACTCAGCCCAAACTGATGTGAGGTTTGGTGTGAATTTTGTCCCATCTCACATCTTCTTGAATCTAAATCCCCCTCAAGTCACTGCAAACATGCCTTTGATACCAGTAAGAGTTACATACAGTAACAGTGGTTCCTGCCCACTCTATGCGCCCTGGTAAAATGAAAGTAGTATTTGTAATTAGAGTTGGGAATAGGAACTGATTACTGTGAAGTAAGTTGGTGCTTAATATTCCTTGCATTTATGTTAGAATGAAAGATGTGCACAAAGAGTGACCACAGATAGCAAGGAAGTATAAATGTGAATCCTTGGATTAGTGGTAATTAGTAATATGGTAATTTATTCAGGTAGATAAATGTATAGAGTCTTTCAGGGACACTGACCTTATTTGTAGGAATGCCTTAGGAATTTGCCATTGATTTCTCTGAGCAATCGAATACTTTTCTCAGTAAATCATGAAAATGGGGTAAGCTACAGAAAGCTATTTTCAAATCACATTTTCAACCTTAGAACAAAATGTCTTCATTTTAGGTGGCTTTGTCATACTGTCTTTGTATGTTGTTTTAAGCATAAATATTTTCACTTCAGTAATTTATTTTCCTTCTGTACACATTCCAACTTTCTTTGTGACAAACAGGCCTTTGAAAGTGTCCTGAAATACTGTCTGTAGCCAGCCAGCCAGAAGCATCATGTATGCTTTACGTCTAGGCAAGGTGTAACCTTTCCCAATAAGAAAATCCAAAGGTTCTCATTTCAATGAAAGTAGGCCAAAAGTAAAGAATATCTAATGCAGTAAGATTTAGAACACTATGAGGTTTAAGAAATGGGATATGCTGATTATCACACTAACCAGCTCACAATGGTTACACTAATGGTTGCATTAGTGAGTGAAGACACGAGAGCAGTCCAGGTAGAATTCAGTTGTTAGGAAACAAGGAAATCTTTTGTGATTATTTCCATTTGATGGAAATAGCTCCAACGTGAATGGAGTTTTCCTTTTAATGTTCATGAAAAAGCGAGATTAAGATAAAATTCACATGCAAATCAACAACCTGTAATTTTTTTTTCAGGGAAATGAATTAAAAGTGGCATTAAAAATATTTGAGCATTAATTAGAAATCTGTCATGTTTACCTCTACACCCTAGAAGCTTTTATAATATCCAGTTATTTAAAAAGGACAGTTCCCTTGGCACTATCGTGGTCTCACCAAGATAATAGGAATCACTTTGTTTTAATAGATGGAAAAACCGTTTAGGTTAAAAATACATCAGTCTATTGGAGCAAACAATATACTAACCACAAAATTACCTACTTAACTATGCATGCATTAGGTAAAAAATAAAATTGAAGCTAGCAATCAAATCTGGAAAATAAGTATTATTTGTCTTCCCTAGGGAAAAAGAAAAGACATTTCCCCTATCCACTTCTCTAATACAGTTTATTAAATTACTATGTGCCGGTGTAAAAAGCAAAGGAAGTAGGATATAACCTTTGTGTTCTTGAATTTACTTCCTTCCATTGTAATATGTTCTTACTTTATGTGGGATTACCCTGCTCTTAGAATGAGTTTTAAAGTTGACTCTTGTTCTCTTTTTTCCTTCTCCCAAACGTAAAACCAAGGCAATCTAAACATGCTGAAATTACTCAGCAGACTCAGCAAAGTCTGGGCATGTTGTCTTTCACCAATGGCAGAAAACTCAATATTGTCAATATGGATTTAAAAGCAATTCATCATCAGTGCATCATATTCACACAACAATCACTGAAGGAAGCAAAAAGCATCCTTTATCTTTACCACAAAAAAACCTGAAAGTAATTGCAATAGTACATAAAACTCATCTTTGGCCAAAAGCACTGTTGAGAAATGCGCTAACAGCTGCACATTTTTACTTGCTGAACTTAAGTCCATGAAATGAACCAACACTGAGTCTAATATGAGGGAATCAACAGACTGTTGCCTCACTCAGTGCTTCTCCAAAGACTTTTGAACTGGAACAGAATTCATTTTAATGAGCATCCAACATCTGGAGAAGTCCCTGAAGAGTTACAGAAAGCCAAGTTTAAAAAAAAAAACTCCAAGAATACCCAATCTCTACTGATGAAAAAAACAAACAAACAAACAAACAAAAAAACACCACAAACCCCACAACCCAGAAAAAAGCAAAAAGAAGGGGGGAAAAAAAAAAAAAAAAGAAGGGGGTGGGACCTTCAATTCATATAAATATATTTGGGAATTGAGTGTATTACTTTATGATCTGGAGTATGAGAGATTTACTTTAAAATAATTTCAGACCCAGTTGCTCCTTTAATCAGCTGATAAAACTGGTCCACCCGTAATTTGCAATAGATTTTTGGATGACACCCAATTAACAATTTTTATAATGGCTTGGAGGAATGTAGTTCTCCTCTATTCTGTAGGAGCACAATTACACCTTTTGACAGTACTGTAAACATCCATGAGGAAAAACACTTCAAATCTCTAGAGGGCTTTTTCTTATTGCTCCTTTCTGTTTCCCGCTCAGCTTTCAGAAATTGGCTGCAATGCTTTTCTGTCTGGAAAATAAAAAGAGCAAGATACTTCTGCAACTGTATTTTAGCTAATGCAGCAGGTGGCTAATGTCAGAAGAGTTCAACTCAGACAGTCTCTGTGCACTTGCAGACATCCAAAGCCTTTTCTACCTCAGTTACATATATGTATGTGCATATATATTGGACTTTTGGCCTCATTTCACCAATAATTTAAATTAGGCACTAAAAAGCTAGAAAAGCTGGACCTACTAGGTAATCTTTATAGTATCTCCAGATTTTACATATGCAGTGAATGCTGTCTGATGTATGTTACTCTGAGGAAGGACAACTGATATAATTTCACAGACTATTAATTTTAATCTTCTAGAACTTTCCTTCACCACTATAGCCCTAATAAGAACAGTTGCTTACCCAAATGAAATTTTGCTTTTTTCATGGCTGATAAAGGTGAAACATTTAAGTATTTCCTATCTCTTTTCCTCTTCGGATTTAAAATATAAAAATCAATAGTGGCAGGTTAACATATAAATAGGAGGAAGGTGGGAGGGAGGATAAATAAGCTTTCCTTTTCTGCTTGCTCTTATTTTAATAAACTGTGACCCTATTAAAACCACCACTCCATACACTTTTGCAATCAGTTCCTTTTTTGTAATTGTGCCAGTGTTGTATCCACTGTATATGAATTCATGCCAGATAAATATGGCTATGCTTCAAGAAGCACTCTTTTTCAAAGCGTTACCCTGAACTCTCTGGCTCAAGTACACAAATTTGAGGGACAAATGTCTCTGAAAAGAACAGTCCACAGTGCTTCCAACCCCTCTCTCCTACATGACTCTTCTGCAGTTGTACAAAGGCCAACAAACATCAAATGAGACATGTAGGCTGAAGCCAAGTAATTCAGACTAAACTGATCAAGTTTACCCACTCAGTGCAAGATGTTTTCAGTTCATAAGATCTTTTTTTCTTTTGTAGGCTAATTAAAACAGCTTGACTAAGACTTACTGAAATATTATGTTCCTTGCCATTCAAAAATTGTATGAGCCAATGCCAGCACTCCTCCCTGTTCACTTTTAAAGCCACATGCATTTCTCTTAAAGTTTTAAACCTGCTTGAGGTATTCACAGCTGCTTCTAATATTTTGACCGTTATATTCTCTTCTTCCTCTCCAACTGAATTGCTGTGAAATATGCCAAACAGTTAATGTTGTTTTGTCTCTTCGGCTTCTTGCATAATGCCGCTGTATTCAAACACAGGAACTCTGCACTGAATAACTAAAACTTGTATTTCTGGATTCAGAATGGAGGAGTCGTTCCTAAAAGCTGTTCTTTGCCTGTTGAGTTAGGCATTGAGTACAGCTTTCTTGTTGGCATTATGTACAGTGTTTACTATGTATAGGTGAAATAACAAATGCTCAAATACTATATATCTGGGTTTGAAAAGCCAAAAATAACATGCATATTTGGTATTTAAAGTTTATCCTGCTAATAGGAAGGAGAAGTCAAAGAGTTTAGCCTAGCTTATTTTTTTTTGGTCTCACTTGTTCTGTCAGGATTTCAAACTGCTTAACACATTTTTATTTATTTGTACAAATATAATAGAAAAAAAATGATGCTTTCAGGCTCACGATATAACTTTGCAGATAAGAGTTTTCTCTTGTTACCGCTCTGGAAAATATGTGACTTTCCATAAGCCAGACACTTTCTTAACTTTAATGAAGTCTAGCTAAATTCAGAGTGTGAGTTTTCCCTCAACAAAGATTAAGATCTTCAAGATTCACACCAAATATAAAAATCGCTCTGTGACAAGCATGTAAACAAGAAAATACACAAAGACTTCAAAAGATAATTCTGGGAATTTGATAAATAGCAAAGCAGCTGAGAGGGATTTAGAAAAAATCTGTACTGTAAAGGCTGTAAAGACTATACGTATATATAATATATATACATATGGTTATACAGATACAGATGTATCTCCATATATAGGGTAGATACTGTACACAGACAAGATAGCCTATGATGAGAGAGAAGGAAATAGAGTGGATTTTTTCTCCTCATACATATACTACTCTGACACTAGATTTTAAATTGATTTCCTAATGCAATTAGGTTATGTTATTGTTTTCAATTCATCTACATACCTAACAGCTTTTGAACATGATGGCTAATTTGAACATGAGCTGAAGGAAAATGAGAGTTCCCAAAGATTTTACCTCCTCCCTTTCCCCCTCCCCCCTCCTTTATAAATGAAAATGGGCAGCCAGGTGATAAAAAGACTCTCAATGAATACTGCAGTGTGAGCTCACCTCTGGTTAGAGTTTAGATCTGAGAAAGTGATCACCAAAAGGCACAAAATACTGAGAAACTAGACTCCTTCAGTTCGCATGGGCAACAAGCGATATAAAAAAGTATCCCTGTTGGAGGGACTACGACAACTTGAAATAACAGGAACGAGTAATGGGGAAAAGGTGCTAACTAGCATTAAGAACATCATACATAGTTTGTAGCTTTGTAGAATCTCAGACTCCTACTGGTTTAACTATCTGCAGGTAAGTCCGTAGCTGAAAACTGTATTTTAAAAATATACATGGAAATCATATTATTTTATTAATGTTTCAAAAACATCATACCACTGATGCTACTACTGCAATTTCTACCAGAGCATCAATAAGTGCTTATGTATCAGTCAGGTATGATTCAAACTGCAAAAGACTGGAGTCAGTCACCTTCCCATATGCTAAGGAAGCCACAGATACAGATTATACTGCTGGAGAAATTTTCACTACCCTCAGGAAAAGAAATCTGCTCTAACTGACAACATCCCTAGTGCTGCAGAGTGTGCAGAGCTAGAGCCTCCTATGGAGAAGCCCATGCCAGCAACACTTGCCACAGCCCTACTTGTAAGGAGCAGCCTGACAAGGTCTGAAAGTGCAGGGTAAGGAAAATGTTTGGTCTCTGAAGGCAGGGAGGGAGGATGGCTCATCTGGTGTTGTTTCCAGGCAGTCATCCTCTCCAACCAAACCAGCAGTTTGCTGATGTGCTTCAGAAACCATCCCATCTAGCTTTTCTAAAGAGTAGAGATAAGACCACCATCTGGGTCTTTCATGCAAGGTAAATGAGAACTCAGAAAGGACATCTTTCTACAAAGAATTCCAGTGCTGTTATGTAGACTCTGCGTGTGATGAAACTCACCTTTCCAAGTTTACCAAGTTTTCACCATTCCATATAAACACCAACCAATGGAAAAGTAAAAGAAAAAAAGTGGTAAATTTTGATAGATGCTTCATGGTACATTTCTGAGACAACTTTTCATAAGAAACATAAGAAGCAGAAACAGCAAAACGTAGCATATTTACTTCATTGTTTAGTTAGATCATGACTCTAATTAGGTCATTTACAAAAGTGTAAAACACTCCAATAAATGAGTAAGATTACCCTAGTACAGCATCAGGTGAGATTCAACCTCTGATTTCCTTCTCAAATATCTGCACATTTTTCAGGAGGAACATCATATGGTCTGTAGGCAGCAATACAGCAAGGGTGGGACCTTACATGCACATGGAGTCACTAGGAAAGTAGCTGGTCTGTGTCTACAAACACTGTCAGAGCACAGACTGTATGAGTGAACCTCTTCTGCTGAGTGCTGGGATGCACAGCCCTACCTCTGTGGCTGTAATCCCCTCCTGTCCCCTCAGGGTTCCCATCTACACCCCCTGCACACCTCACCTTAGCATCCCTTTTATTAATCTGAGCCTTACAAGTTCTCAGTGAAACTTTTGGGAGAGACTTGCTAGTAGTAAGCGCAGTGGCTAGTAGACATGGCACAGAATAAGATAAGAGAATTTGTGCTAATTTTCTGCTTTCTCCGCTTCTTCCCTCCTGTGGAGTTCAGAAGAAAAGCTCTCTATTCAGTAAAAAAGTAGAATTGCTGGCTGCTTGGTCAAGCAAGTGAATGCAGTGACTGTGGCATTTGTGTTGCAGCAATACAAACAGTTCCAGATAACTTTACAGTATCATCCTCAATGTGTATTTTGTTTGGAAAAGATTCCCCTAATCATCAAAGCACTGCACAGAAAACAATCACAGCAATTAGGGCATGCCAAATAGAAGAGACAGCTGCAATTTATTTATTTTTTTTTTTTTTGTCCATTTCTCTGAACATCCTTCCTTTGATTCACTTGAGTTCAAATTTCTAGACTTTAACTTCAAGCTCTTTCAAACAGACACGGCTCTCACATATCTATCAGCTGCTAACACTGCTCCACTGTCCACAGAGCAATAGCACGGCCTCACTGCTCACTCACCCACTCCTCTCCCAAACATACACGCCCTTCTCACCCCATCCTTAGGGCACTGGAAGTCTACAAGGCTCTCATTGCCCCTCCTGAAGAGCAATTTCTGCTATGTTATCTGACCTGAAATACGCATACTACAGCAAGGCCAAGAGAAGTTCAACATTTAAACGTTTATGTTCTAACATAAACATAGATAAAAATTTCTATTTATCTGTGAGCCTCTTCCCCCTCTCCTCACTTACTTGAGGTTGTTTTTTCATCGTGTTTTAGAATGATCACTATGCCACTTGTACAGCATCTAGCACCACTGATCCCCATTCGAGTACTCAGATTTAATGATTGGTAAGTCATAAGATGGTAGAACATAAGTTTATTTTTAATAAAAATGTTGCCTACAGTATCTACATTTTTATCTGAGACACTGTAAAATTTACTATAATAGATGATAAAATAAGTAGGTTCTTTATCTTTAAAAATTTAGTTTGGAAGAACTACTGCGATAACTGCTTTCATCAGGTACGATCAAAGAACACAGTCCAAGAAGGGGAGTCCTTTAAGAAGTTACGCTGTACAATAGCTGTACCACAGCTGCAACAGCAGACAGGAAGTGAGAAATATCACTGGTTTCTTGTGAGCAACCAGCAAATTTCAGAGGAATTGTAAAAAGTACTGAGTTCAGCCTGCTACAATTTAAATTAAGTTTGCGGCCTAAAACTGATTCCAAAGAACACAAAAACATTAACAGCTTGGTGATTTTCTTTTCTCTGAGTTAAACTGTTTTATTCTCACTTTTAATGTAATGGGAAAGACAATAGAAAATTTACATACTACTATGCACTTTCTTTAGGTTGATCAGTAGTGTTTTGTGTGACTAAGAAGCTACAAGAGGAACGACATGTCAGGTACAAATGGTAGGTAACCTTCTCTGACCTACAGAATGGGTAAGGTATTAAAACTATTGCTATTAAAAAGCCTTATAGATGATAGTTTCTCTTCAAACTACCAATCACAAATTCTTTGTGTGTACAAACTCCTCCTTAATTAACTGATTTTTGTAAGAAACTTCAGATTGGACTCTTCAGCAATAGTTTCATTGCACTGAATAGAAGTGTAAGTGATCCTTACAAAAAAAACCAAAAAAAATTAATATGGCAAGCTGAGTAAACTGCTAGAAGCAAACTGTATGTTTAAGAACAAAGTCCCATACTCATTGCACCCAATTCTAGGTGCCAGCTCAGGAACTAATTTACCACAGGTTCTCTCAATATTTGACTGGAAGAAAAGCACCTCCTGAGGGTGATTCAAGTTTCAGGATATCTTTGTAGGTATCTCTCTCTGCTGCCTGTGAAGGAGCTTGAAGAGACAGACACTGCATAAACCTCAGCAGAAAAGTCTTGTCCATCCCTTGGTGGGGTAAACCAAGTTATTACATTATGTTCAGACCTAAAAAGTGGCTATTTCAGAGAAAATAAATAAGCTATGAGGACAGAAAGAAACAAAACAAAACAGAACACCTCTAAAAGAAACTAGCACAAATATAAAGAAAAAATTGCAATTTAGTTTATTAGATATATCTAGTGAACTTGAAAGCCCCAAATTTTAGGTTTTCCAACTTGAAAGTTTTGAAAGAAAATTAAGTTTTGTGGAAAAGATGGTATGTTTAAAAGTCATTAAACACTCAGATACATAAATCAGTCATCCCTGTAATAGGCCCATTTCCCATCCACTTCTTATACTGGTACATCAAAGTATTTATATTTTTAGATTGCAGGCATTTAAACTACCTTTTGACCTCTAGTTTGCAGGTTATTGTTCTAATTTTCCTGCAGCCTTCTCTTTCTTACTCGGCCATAAGTGCCTACATCTGTGTTCTTGGGGCTGCCTGGTTTGAAATACAAATGGCAGCGGCCAAATTGTCAGCACCAAGACACATCTGCGGGGCATACTCAGAACAACCTCCAGATCTCCTCTAGCTAAGACAGCAAGAACAATGTCCAAAGTGAAAATAAGCAGACTGGTTAGACAGGTGACAGTTCCAGTGCTTTCCAAACATTTCTACTTCAAGACAGTTTGCCAGGCAAAGAAGCTCACAGCTCAAGAGGGGACTTACTGAAGAGATTACAGTGACTATAGCCAATCAGCAGCGCCCTTTGCAGAGCACGCGTCCAACTTCGTTAAGGCTGCATGTAGCCTTGTCACATACTATTAGCCTTCCTACTTATTTCAAGTTGTTAAGCAGCAACCACAATTCCTTAATGCTATCCTTTCCCACAAGCAATGGCTGTAGCCGCTGCAGCAATGTTGTTCAGTTCCTAACAAGAAATATAACTCCAGTGCCGGAGGCGGTAATCCTCAAGAGAAACTTTTCTAAAAGGACATATGCAATACTCTGTAGAAGTATGAGAACTCCATAATGAACAACCCATTTTTATACTGGCTGAATTACTTGTTTTCAGATCTTTTTTCTTTAAGTATATGGGTAGTTTCTAGATTAATGTCACCCTTCTCTTCAGAAGTGCTGTGACAGCAAGGGGAGAAGGAGGGAGTCTAACGCTGGCAGCTGAATGCAAGTGCAGTGTAAATCTGTAGTGTGATGTTGCTGAGATAGTAAAGCAGAGAACTTTCAAGGTCTGTGCAGGTACATTGATTGCCCATCAAGTCATTAAATATTTCTTCTTGTGTGTACATAAAAAGGCCTATATGTGCATATATACAGATGTATTGCCATATATTCAGTAAACTAATTCATCACAGTAGTTCTGGGTAATGATCCATTTCACTATCTCTCCTATCTCTGTAGCACTAAGCAGAAAGCTGTGAGAATATATCAAAGTGAAACATGTCTCCTTCACAGAGATATCTCCATGCAACTGGCTCATTTCAGTACTATCTTTGCTTGCCCATCACTCCTCCTCACCACTTCTCAGGGACTTTCCATAACTTTATATAACCAATCTCTTTTAAGAATCGAAAAAGGATGTCTCTCTGATAAAAGCATGCCCAGATCCACCACCCTTATCAGGGCTATGTCTGCACTAGCTTTCAAAGTAGCCTCAAAAGATTAAAATAGTGCACTTTGGATCACAGATATACAATCTGTAATAATAATGATAACATTAGTAATAAGTACATGAAAAGAGAATAACTTCCCAAATAGAAGTTCTGTACAATGGGTAAGATTAATCTCAAATTATTTTAGACCCTGAAAATCAAGTGTTTAACTTAAACTAGATGGTTCATCTCCCCTTAATTAAGCAATAGATATACATACCTCCAGAGGATGAGTCATTCTACCTTTACATAAAAATCTCAGAAAAGTGAAAGGAATTTCCCTCAGTGACTATTTATTTCTGCCACCTGGCTATAGTAAAATCCCAAGCAACTAGCTCAGACTAGACACCAACCTTAACTGCCTAAGATGAGGTAAAATGAATTCCACTGTGATTGGAACCTCCACATGGTTTTTGAAAATATCTTGACACTAAATTCTCACCTGTGTGTTATGTGTTCTCAGCCTCCAGTAGAATCCTCCACCCTTTCCTAGTCTGACAGATCTAACCAATACTGCTTCAGTTTTCAATAAAAGCAAAAATTTCAAGACAGAATTAACAACTTTTCCTCAGACAGTTTTTGTTCAGTGCTCCCCACCCTACACCGACGGTAGACTTCACTGATCTATGATGCAGGAAAAACACCTAGGACACTCTTGAACTTTCCTGGTATTTTTCCATTGGTCCCAAGTCATTTGCAGACAGGAAAAAGCAGTCCCAAACACCCTGTCTCCTGTGTTCCACATCTTCTGTTCATGGTGGCTATCTATCACATGCACTTAATCCTGGTTTAACAACCACTTTCAAGTATCAGGACCTAACATTACTAAATTTGAAAAGAAAGATTTCATTAAAGAAAGACTTTTCAGCACAATGTTCTATGCAGACTGGGCTCTTTTGGTATGTAGAATAAGACAGAGAAGGCAGATATGGATTGGCAATAAGGATTGCGAGCAGATTTGTACTGAGTACATTTCTACTGCCAAAAGTCATTTACGGGTGGGACAGAAGGAACCTCAATTTTAATCTTTGGAGCCATAAATGTGAACAATTCTCTATGCAGAATTTATGAGCTGTTTCACTTATCAGTATTTCCTCAGAGTTTTCATGCAGTCAGATGGATTACTCTTTCCTCATACTGTTTGTGTGTACTCAAGTTTGGCTATACAGTGAATAAAATGGACATGAACTGCGTACTGGACCATACAAGGAAATTAAAGGCAGTGACATGCCAATCATGGTTATTAATTTTTTTTTTGTTCAGAAGTCCAACATGATATCACTCGTAATAAGAATATCTTTTTCCAAATACTTCAGCAACAAGCATAACCTAAATATTTGGGGATATTTCAACTAGCCAAATTCCACAGGTCATCTAAACAAACAGAATACAAGAAAAATTAGAGATGGGAAGAGTTTTATTTTTTTCTGTCACAAGCTTGGCTTTCATAAAACAATTCATTCTGATTGTTTTCAGTACACAAAGAGGTTATTTATTTCCCTTTAAAATTCCCATGAATAAAAGTCTCAGATTACCTGATTACAAGAAAATTCTAGCCATCTGGCATAAACCAACTCAGAATTCCTACATAGCCCAACATTCCCAAAAATAAGCCTTTGTCCTGGACCTACAATGCACTGTATTTTATTTCAAGCGTGTCTTTCCTGATACAGTACTATGGACCATTAGACAGACTGTAGCTCTGCACATGATCAGCAAAGCACCCACAAAATAATGGCTATACAATCTGTGTGACCCAAGCAAATAGGGAACTGTATATGAATACATCTATAGACAGATAAACTGATTTCCCCAAGTAGCAGAAGTAGCAGTGGCAGCTTCTGCCCAAATTTACAACTAAAACTCTGCTATAGAAAGTCTAGAAGAGATGTTAATCAAATTTTGCAAAAAACAATGCCTGATGGGTACTACCGACTACCAGATGGACTTCTTCATTTGTGAAGAAAACTGAGTATAGCAATAGCAATTTTGATCATATATATCTTGTTCGAGTTTGGGCTTTTACTGAGGATTGAATACTCAAGAACAAATATGTCTATGAAGCATTTACAAATGAACAAATGTAAAAATGAAAAGCAAGATACTTTGTATTTTTCATGATAACAGAATACAGTTACTCACTGTTTTATTTTACTTACCTAATCACGACATTACACACACTTTAACAGAGCAGATCAAGGACAACGAGATACAGACATAACACCCTCCACAAAAGAATGCAGTTTGCTGGTTTAAAAACACCACACTTGTTTGTGGAAGAAGTAATGGTCTGTATGGCTTGAAAATGTACCTTGTGATAACATAAGAGGTTATAAATTTTCTACCCACAATGAAATGGGATTATATTCTTACTCCAGTGAATAAATGGAGAAACTCCCGCTGATTTCAACAACAATGCAGTGAGTTCTAATTTCAGAAGGCTGATTTTGCTATGTCTCTAATATGAAGTGTTTAAAGTGATGGAGTAAACAACGGACATCTCCCTAAAGTACACCAGGGAGATGATAAAAGCAGAGAGCCACAGAAGCATACAAATAGAGGGCAATAAATTCTAGTCTATTTGGAAACCGACTCCTCAATAACTTAAACGCTTTATTCACCATCCCTGCATCAACCTCCTTGGCATTGCTGAGGCAGCTTCACACCTCAGAGGAGCTGGCCGTTGCAATGCAGCCCAGGAGACAGACACTGGAGGGACAGACCTCATTGCTGCCTGCCAGCCCCTGGTCTGCCACTGGGAAGTTGGGCTGCTGAGCTGCTGCTACAAGTGCTGGGGATGCACTGACTGAAATGCACCGTCTACATTGCACAGTGATGAGTGCTTCTGCTGGGTTTGCCTGTTTTGAAATTGAACATATCAATTAATTCTACATGCAATGAGAAGCAAAAAGATGTGTTGTACATGTCACTTGTATTACTATAAGCATTAATACTATCTTTTCTAAGTCTTCACCAAAAAGACAGCATATATGACATGCACATATATATATACACATGTATAATATGTATTAATATAGATATTTAATGTTTGTGACATATGGTACATGCATATAAAGAAAAAAATATTAAAGTGTGTAGCTCATTTAAATATGTCTCTAAATCACCTTCCAGAATATTTTAAAAATATTTTATTGAGTATACTTGAACCTTTTGTAAATACATAGATAAATGCCAAAATGTACATGTATATGAGCATACATATCCAACTCTATCTTTAATATGCACCATAAACTAAGTATGTATAGCGATTTCAGACCACATAGTGTGCAGTACTAATGCCAAAATGCGAAACCTATATTTATTATCTCTGTGATGTAAAAATGAAATCTCAGAGTGACTTTAGCAGAGCTCTAGTAATCTACTCAGTCAACGATTTCCTGTCATAACATTTTCAGTCATTGCCACTCTGTGTTCTGCTGCTCTGAAAATGTTAGGGCACACCAATGCTTGTCATACCGTAACATATTGTAAAATATCCTAAAAGCAAGTGCAAAATGAAGTAGATGAGCACAAAAAATATTAGTTAAATAGTTCTTCCAAAGAGTTTTACTAACTGCTAAGGACAAATCCGCAAACTGCATTCAGATGAAGACATTGGGTTGATGTGACAAACCAAAAAAGCATTGTGAAGTAATTTTGCCTTACACAATCCTTAAATATCATAATTACTAAAGTCTAATTGAGATAACCAAAGGTAGCTGTGGAAGACCGCTGTTGCACTTAAAGTTTCTTATTTTGTAACTGTCTACTCATATATTTCTGTTAACATTTCATCACTACAAAAATAGTTGTATAATCATACAGCCAGTGATAAAGCCATACAAGGCATACCAGGACAAGGACTCAGTCTCAGGAATTACTAACTTCTTATACTTTGTCTCACAGTGGAACTACATGATACAATATCACAAACTTTTCCAAAAGATCCAAAATCTTTTATTGCTCTGAAATGGTTGCAGTATGCATACATTGTAAAAAGCATCCACGCAAACTTCAGGTGAGGTTAGCTACTGTATCCACATAGAATTTTGCAATAAACGGACTGAACTGCAAACACAGATTTGCTAATACAGAAGGAACCAATATTCACCTTCCAAAAGTCTAATTCTTTGATATCCCACTGATTTATGGCTTGATAAAGATATGTAATATTTCTATCTAATCAATTAGGACAAAATAAATTATGTTGGAAGTTTGTTTTGAATTTTAGGTTACTCTGTGCAAAGACCACTGAGATCCTTAAAGATATATACATCTGAGTGAAAATTACTTTTGAAAATACTGACTTTATTGTTACCCAAGCTAAAAATTTTAATGGAATGTGAAGGAAACTGTTGTCCCTTTAGACCAAAAACGCGACCACTATCACTCCACCTTTGCTGGCATTTACATAAGTATTGCACAATGAGATCTTACTACTTCTCTCAAATTAAATGAGATCGCCTCCAATATTCAGAAGAAAAAGGATCAGATTTTCCATAGATGCAAATACATCCCTAATCCTCTTGCTTTTAGGGAGTCTGAGTTCTCCAGTATCTCTTCTGCTGATCTGGATCTCCTGTGTTAGTCTTTCTTGCCAAATCCTCTTTAAGTTATTTTTTTGAATGACAATGTTTATTCCAACACACTGGTTCCCAATATACTCAGTTTTGTGTACTGTCTTCTCCAAAACTTGATTTAATTTGCTTTTTCAGCTTCCCTTATGACTCTACACTTTCTTTGCATCTTGTCCACAAATGAGGCAGAATAACCCAGAAACCTCCTGCACTGACATGACAGGGCCCTGGGAATAAAGTCTTGTTTTCATTTCCACACATTTTTCTTCCCCAATCCTTTGTGCTAATAGCTTATCTTACAAAGCAAAACCCTTTGTGGCTGTTACTGACATAGCTGTCCTAGATTGGGAGGGCTTCTTTGCCCTCATTCATCAGTGACACAATCACCAATCTATTCCAGACACTCATCTGAAGAAACCTTGTTCTTGCTTAAGAGAAGCTTGAATATATTAAAAAAAAAACCAACAAAAAACACACATCTAGAGCTGGCATCACCTATGAGTAGAGTATTTGACTGTCAGTCATAACACACAGCTTCTCAGCAGAGCAGAGCAACCTACATCTTAGGTTTCAGCTAATAACA